>NC_064288.1:61200520-61233058 GCF_019186545.1 Solanum stenotomum
GGTTTGGATAAAAACCGATCCAAATCGAAAAACCAAACCAAACCGATAAAATAAAACCGATTTTATTTGGGTTTGGTTTGGTTTGGTTTTAGATTTTTGAAAACTGATAGTATTTGGTTTGGTTATGATTTTATTCGGAAAAAACCGAAGAAATAACCGAACTGAACAAATGAATTATATACATATATTTTATTAATATACATACTTAATATATTGTTTTTATAAACAATTTTAAAGATCTTATACATATTTTCATTAAAATTTCTTTATAATCTACTTATTGAAAGCAAAAATGCCCAAGATGAAACATTTATCTTATTGATTTCATGTATATGAGTGTCTATGACAATTCTTTGTGGGACTGAAAATGTTATTGTCTCTTCCTTCTAGGCCAATTGTAACATCCGGCGATTTGAAATAACTAAGAAGAGGCTTAGAATTGGAAAATTTTCATTTTTGGAAAGAATTTGAAAATCTGGAAAATTTTGGCAGTATGGAAAAGGTGAGTTTTTGGCCAACTTTGAGCAGTCATAACTTCTAGATCAGGATGATTTACATGTAGTTCCAGTTATGGTCGCAAAGCTCGTGGAATGTTCTTTCCAACGCCACCGAGTTTGCTCGATTCCGAGTTCGTATGAGTGAGTTATGCCCTTTGAAAGTTGGGCAGTTGGCAGGGAATCCGTCCGGAAATTTAAGGGCATTTTGGTCTTTTTCCTAGCCATTTCTTTTGAGGTTATATTGTTGTGTTAGGCTTATTGTGGATCATTTTTGTTCCATTTTAAAAGAGTAAGAGTTAGGGTTCTTGAGTGGAGAAGAGAAGAAGAGAGAAAGAAGAGAAGAAGAAGAGGAGATCAAGGAGTTTTCCGTCAAAGATCGTCGTGGAAATCGTCGGGGGTGATCCCTACTAGGTATGTGAGTTCATAGTGTGGGTTGATCCTTTCCCCCACACCCCAAGCTCCTTTTATTATTGAGAAAAGATTGATGGGGTTGTTGAAATTGTTGGTTTGTGTTGTTGATGTTATTGATGGTGTTGTTGAAGTCCCTTGTTGTTTTGGGCATGTTTTTGGTTGTGGTTTTGAGTTAAATCTCTTGTATGTTGAGGGATTTTATGATCCTTAGTGCTTGGGATTGAAACCATTGAAGTTTAGAAGGCTTAGAGTTGGAAAAAAAGGGGAGAAAAAGTCGAGCTTTCTGGGCAAGGGGTTGGCGCGTCGCGCCTGCCAGCGCGCCCCAAAAGGGGTTCTGAACTTTCCCCCTTGGGGCGCCGCGCCTAGCAGAGCGCCAGCAAGACCCTTCTGAACTTCAAGGGCTGGCGCTCCGCGCCTTGCAGAGCGCCAAGAACACCAAGTGTTCCCTTTCATTTCATACCTTCCCATGCATGTTCCTTGGTATTGTACCTATGTTTTATTGTGGTTTCCAACACTCTAAGGTATATTTAAACCTCCCGAACTCATCTGTACCATGTGATCAAACACCTTGAATCCATAAATCCAATTCAAGGAGAGTTAGTTAGAAGTCAAGAGTTAAGAAGTAAGTCAAGCAAGTTCTTAAAGTTGTTCACGAGTCTTTATTGAACGTTTTAACTTCATTATTAGACTCTAGTTTCAAGTCAAGTAAAGAGCTTAGAGTTTCAAGCTAAGTAAGAGGTCTCAAGCTTCAAGTTGAGTCAAGAGTTTAAAGTTGAGTTCATCTCTCAAAAGTTATTAGGGAACTATGTATTCCCAAAGAAGTTTCTAAATGTTTTTACATTTGAGTAAGAAAGGAACTATGTTTCCAAAAGAGCCTTTGTGCTAGTTTTCAAGAAAAAGGAACATCGATTCCAAGTGAGCCTTTGGGCTAGATTTTGAGTAATTATCTCAACTAAAAAAAGATGTGTTTAAAACACTTATGAGCTAAAGTATTTTTGGGAGTAGTCTTGAGCACCGAATTGGGGATACGAGTTCATATTAAACTCAACTCTCCATAAGAACCATGTAGCCAACATGGGAGTTAACGGGTCATACTTTTTAGATGAACCCGTAAAGTTAAGCTAGTGGATCCACTTAGTAAAGTTAGCTTCCTATATCACGGCAAGGTATAGGATGGTCCTCGGGCAACGTGAGGTAAAATGTTGTATCACCACTCAGATTCGTAGTGGTGGTTTGTCGGTTAGAGAACTCCCACAGTAGAAATTGCATAGTTCCTCGAGGGTTCTGCTTAGTGTGGATGGGGGTATGGGAATTCATTCATACATTGCACAAGTAGACCTTGAGAGGAAGCATGATATTTTCATGATATTATAAATATGATTTTTACGTCTTGTTTTAAGAGTTTTACAAGCTTTATATATTGCATGTGTCTTATTGCTTTATATATTGAGTTCAGTTATTCATGAGTTGAACAGAGCCAAGGTAAGTGTTCTCTTGTACTCTTTTCAAGCTTAAGTTGTGGTTTAGCTTTCCAGCTCGCATACTCGTACATTTCATGTACTGATGCTAGTTGGCCTGCATCTTATGACGATGCAGACACAGGTACCCCGGATCAGCTCCTGCACGCCGTTGATCCAGTTGAGCACTCTAGAGTCAGTGGTGAGCCTCCTTGCTTTCCGGAGGACTCGGTTGTTTTGATCTTTAGTTTTGTTTTAATTAGGGTGTTGTGAGGTCTGTCCCAATATCCATCTCAATATTGTAGAGGCTTCATAAACAGTCAGTCAGTTAGTATTGAGTCTCTCATCTATGTATTTATGTAAATATTCTATTTTGAGACTCGAGTTGCCTTTTTGGCAAGTTATGCATCAGTTGGTTGTTTTATAACCTTTCTTTGCATTGAGTTGTGCTGTTGAGTTAAGAAAGCCAGACCAAGGGTTCGCTTGGGGCCAGCAATGGTCTCCGAGTGCCGGTCCCTCCCAGGGTGTAGGCTCGGGGCGTGACACCAATATAGTGAATTTTAAAGCTTTATTGATAGTAAATTTAGTGATCGAAAATTCAGTAATTTAAGTCATTCTAACTATTTTTCGTTTTGAATGGATTGTTGTCACTTTTTTCACATTTTAAATGAATTGTTTCTTTTATTTTTGTGTATGGTTAATAACCGAATAACCAAACCAAACCAAACCAAAACCGATAATCACCAAACCGATAAATGTATATTATAGTTGGTTTGGTTTGGTTTTGATAATTTTAAAACCGATTAAGTTGATTTGGTTTTGGTTTTGACCAATAACCGATCGAAACCAACCCGTGAACACCCCTAACTACATGGTACTAAATAATAAATTTACCTATACTAATAAATGAATCGAATTAATTAAATGAGAAACTAATTAATTATCCTTTACCTTTTACTGTTTAAAATTACTTCCTACTTGTTATATGCTAAAAAAACGTTTTTAGGTAGAAGTTTATTAAATGGTGAATTATTAGTATAATGAATGTATTCATTGAAAAGAAAATGTTTTCACCTTTTCACCTCCTATCATTTTGAAAGTTAAAGAGTCACATAGTGTACCGGCCCATTTAGTTGTTTTGAGTACCAAATCTTTTTATTTCATAAAAGATTAGTTCGATAGATTCTAAGTGGGTATTTTGAACTATTCGTAATTACATTATGAAATTAGTAGGGTAGTTTTAATAATTAATGTAGTTGGTGGTTAAAGAAGATAACATTAAAACTAGTAGTGAGCCAGTTTCACCACTCTTATAATTAGTCATATAATAATTAGGGTGAAAATAATCCGTAGAAGAAAAGGAAAAGAACGGAAGAGAAGAATAACAGAAAGCGGCGTGAACGAAAGACGAACGTGAGCGACTCAGGTAAATCAATCACGCCTCTTAAATCTTGTTTACATTGTGGGTTGTTTCATATCAATTATTATATAATGAATAGTGAAAAGGAGGTCGAAAAAGTGAATTGGAAAACATTAGAAACGGAGTCACTGATGAAAATTGGACTTGAGGGAATATAATATTGTTGTGGGAGAATATGTCAGTTGGGAGAATTTGGTTTGATAGTGATATGTAAGGATTATATGACACCTTTTTGTTTATTGTTCGTGGGATAAAGTTAAGTGCAAGAAGCAGGGTACAACCTATTTTCTTTACTGTTATTTTATTATAATTTGGTATAACACTACAAGAAAATGGTGAATTACATGGGGATTTTCCTGGGGATTAGTATGAAAATTTGCAGGAAAATAAGTTACCTGTGAATTTTGATACTAATCCCAAGAAAAATCCCCATGTAATTCACACTTTTCTTGTAATGTAATAAGTAACCTTTATATGATTGGATAAGAAATTAAATGTTTGAAAACAAGGATGAGTGAATCCAATTTGGTTTTAGAGCTTTGGGAATTATTCATGTATCAATTAATGGCCCTCTTGATTTTACATTAGTTTAAGATGAATCCAAAGTATAATAATCTTGGAAGGAACATGATGATGTAGGAAATTGTTATTATCGGTTGATTTGAGAAGAATGGAGGTTACACGGATTGCTCAGTGATTATCTAATATAGGTTTGGTTTGTTTTGTTGATGTTATTAAAGAATTGGGTTGAAAACTTGTTGGGCATTCACGTGAGTTGAGTTTTGGCATTATTGTATGACCTCTTAGTGGCCAATTAATGATTGGCACTGAACTGAGTTATTACAATTACATATTTATACTATATAGACTGAATAGAGTTGCACGAAAGTGAAGGTCCTGGATGTTGTACATAATTTTAGTAGCTCGTTATAAACTAAGCTTTGGTATATGAAGATAGGTAGTTAAATATTAGGTGTATTGTATTAGTTGAATAAAGTTATGTTAATTGGAGGGGTTAAGACTTACTCTTAGCCTTGAACTTTAGGAGATTGATTATAGATTGGGTGAGTTTTGAGTCTAGGATAGACAGAGTAATATGGGTGTCACTGAACTCGTTAACTTACGAATATTATATATTTGATAGATTGAAAATATTCTAAGACATTGAAGAAAGGAATGACACTGAGGAATTAGCTTGCTTGACTTCGGCTCTTCTGTAGAGGTAGGTTATGGTTTATTCTATTTGATAGATAAACTCTTAATAGCGATTGATATGCATTGAATGATATTGTGAAGTTCTCTATGTACTTGATTGTGTGGCTTGGTTGTGTGGTTTGTGATTGGTCTAAAATCCTGAGACCGTGAGATTTATAATCTGAAAACCTTTCTATCGAAGTGATGCCTTGAATAAAGAAGGCTTGATGTAATATTATTAATGAATTGAAAAGCGGTCATAATAAATGATAAATAAATAATATTATTGGATCGGAGTGTCACGTTTCGACACGGTATTTTTGGATCGGAGTGTCACGTTCTGACACGGTATTTTTGGATCGGAGTGCCACGTTCCGGCACGGTATTATTGGATCGGAGTGTCACGTTCCAGCACGGTATTTTTGGATCGAAGTGTCACGTTCCGGCACGGTATTATTGGATCGGAGTGTCACGTTCCGACACGGTAACATTAAAGGAAAAAGATATTGAATTAACTTAATGTACTCAATCTCAAAGAACCCATTTCCAAAATGAGCGTGGTGTGGAGGCATGAGTCCCCATATGTGTGTTTGATATTGTGATTGATTGTGCACTTACTTTAGTGTTGTTGTCACTGGTTTATGTTGTTTGCTGATTACCACCTGTTAAGTGTCATAGTTGATTTTATACTATTATTCATTGTATATTAATTTCTATTTTGGGTTGGCCGATGATACCTACTCAGTACATGTTGTCCCGTACTGAGCCCTACTTGTGTTTTTCTTTGTTTTCTCTTTATGGAGTGCAGCGAGTGTACCATCAACTTTGACTTGCCCTCAGCTCTAGCCAGTCTCAGCATATCAGGTTCAAGGGTGAGCTATTCATTCGAGCTTGTGTTGGATTCTCTCGGTCATGACCTGATATCCATAGTTTTCGGACACAAATTACTTTATTTCATTTATTTCGGTGTTTGATACTCTTAGACTTAGTATTTGGAGATTAGATGTCCTTGATGTGATGCCTTTCAGGTTTTGGGGATAATGTGTAATAGATTTTAGAGGTTGATTTGATTGGTTACTTTAACAAGTTGTGAGCTTCCACATTTTTAATGTTATTCGTAGTTGAATTATTGATATATGTTGGGGTTTAGATTACTTGGTTCGCCCACTTAGGAGGTTAAGTGTGGGTGCTATTCACTACTCGTTTTGGGTCGTGACACATTGTTTAGTGAATATTTTGAGTCTTTCTTATCTGCATATTTTTCTTAAAATTGTCAATTATCAATTATCAAATTAATTGATGATAACTATCAGATCTTCTCATCAATGACATATTTATCCATAATGAAATGGTAAATCAACAATATATATAGCTATCAACGTTAATAGAAAAAGAAACAGTAAGATGGAAGCTACATATTTAACAGGTAAGTTATAAGTTATATTTTTGGTTACTGAATTTATTTATCAAGCAACACTCTTCACTATTATCCAGTATGAAATATAGTAAATATTAGTAGATATCATGAAGCTTTGCAGCTATGAATAACAGATCTTTCTTAATATATGCATTTGTTGTTGTTGTTGTTGCTTAGTTATATTTTTGTGCTTATTTGATTTCTGAAGTTTAATGTTCATACATCATTTAGTAGTGATTTACGGATAAATCTTTTATGTGTAGTGTTTTTCCAAAGGTAAAAATTGAGTATCTTTTTTATCTCTTTGCCATTCGGAATCTTTTCTCAGTGTTTGCTTTTTTATTGTTAAGTTTATGCTTTCTTATTTTTAGAACACATTTTTTTCTTTTAACTTATTTTCTGACTGTTATAAATTAAATTTGCAGAATAGAGATATTATCTCTATCACAATTGACGATTGCTTCTCTGCAGATGTTACAAAATATTAATAAAAATTGTGTACTAATTCTCTGTTTCTTTTTCCATATATATTGTTATGAATAAAGTCTTAGTAGTAGATGTATGTTGTGTATTTTTTTCCTCTATTTTTTGTGTTTTCTCTATTAGAATTCTTTAAATTAATTTCTAATTGTTGTCAATTTGTATTTTTATTTATTCTCAAGTTATTAGCCATCTGTGACTTTATTGGAAGTTTGCTAACTACTCATAAAGTTCAAAATTTATAATTGGTTGCTCAAATAGAATTAATTGTAATCATTAAAAGGATTTTTACCATTTAAATTGATCTATAAAATATCACAAGAGACACACGTGTCGAAAAACTAGTATCACTATAAGTGGGAATCAAAATAGTTAAAAGTTGATTTACGATTTTATCTCTACTATAAATTAAAATATTATAAAAACATTTAATTATTTAATTTAAATATTAAATTGTATCATTTTAATAAAAATGTTAATGACTTTTTGCACTTTTTTAGATTAATTCCTAATTAAAATATCTAATTCAATAATATTTATCATCTATAATATCTATGTATATTTAATTTAATCATCATATCATTCATATAAATTTATAATTTATATTATATTTATATCATCATATCATATTATACTAAAAGTAGGAAAAATGTTAGGCAAAAGTTAGATTACCATTTTGTTCTTATATCAAATACAAATACTATTAATCATCTAATAAATTATTAATTAGTACAAGGGAGAGTTACACATTAAGCCGATATCAATTTTATCAAATTCTTTCTGTTACAATTTATTCATGTTATATGGTGAATTAATATTAAATTGTTATAAGTAATTATTAACAAGAAGACAAAAGATTCTTAATTATATTGTTCAATGAATCACATGCGAAAATCAAAGGTTACATAATCACGTAGAAAATTGATGGACCTCTTTTATTTTTTTTCCTTTTATCTCCCATCACCTAAGGTTTTCCTATTTAAAGTCACACCTAGAAAGGAAAATGAATTTATAAATCTCATATCTGATCTTCTTACTAAAGTATGTTAATGTCAATTCTCTCCTATAAATTAAGATCAATTTTCTCAATTTTGATATATCATTTCTTTCTTCTTTTTTTGGTTTGCTTTCTGGTCATAGTCATAGACCGCAGAAGAAAAGTTGTCATCAATCTTTGTAGAACTGTTAAGGGCAATAATATTATTGTTATATTTGGATCGAAGACGTTATGATTGATTAATTTATTAATTGTAATGAATGTTTGAAAGGAAATAATAGTACTCCCTCCGTTTCGCAAAGAATGATCTAGTTTGACTTGTCACGAAGTTTAAGAAAATAAAGAAAATTTTTGAATCTTGTGGCCTAAACTAAAGTTATGTTAAATGTATAAATTTGCCCTTTAATCTTGTGATTTTAAACATGTCATGTGGAAAACTGAAATTAAAATGTTATCAAAAAAAGAAAGAGGTCATTCTTTTTGAAACATACTAAAAAGGAAAGGAGGTCATTCTTTTTTAAACTGAGGAAGTAATTTTTTTTTTATCATGTTGTATGAATTACAACAAAATAATGAATTATTTGTACTATTTTATATACAGTACTTATAGTGATGACCATTTGTAAGTTATTTTTGTATTAGTTTTAAAGGTTCTTTTTTATATATAATGTAGTCTTTTCTTATTCCATTTTTAGCGAAATATGTTCTTTGCTTATATAAAGAAATTTGTGTCTAGATTACAATTAAATAGATATTACTTATTTAGACTTTATAGTGCCACCATCATTCCTATAGCCACCATCATTTATATTTTATAGTGCAACATAAATCCTATAAATACTTAACATTTACGAGTCAAACATTATAATAAGATGTCTAAAGTCTTATTTGGAGCACGATTGTCATAAACTATAAGTTTATAGTAATTGGTACACACAACTACACTCGTGATGCGCGTACCCAAAAACTAGTAAATGAAAAACGAAGAAGAAGAAGTATAACCATGATAAAGATAATGAAATTTACTGACCTTATTTCCTTGTAGAACATCAATGGCTTCTAGAGGGTTGAACAATCTACTCCGTTTTTCAGGGTCTTGAGATTCCATGCGCATGATTTCTCTTCCCATTTCCTGCACTAGACCATGCATCACCAAACTAGGACAATCCCTTTGGAGCAAGTTCCTTTGAACTAAGGTTGAAATTGCACTTTCAGAATAAAAACCACACGCATTTAATGTTTTGGTAACTTCACTCTCATAACAACCATTGAAGGCACATGCGATATCAAGGAAAACACTCTGAGTATTGACATCAAGTCCATCAAAGCTTATCTTGAGAATCTTTTGAATATCACTGTGAGGAATTGCTTTTAGTTTTTTGAACTCGTATATCCATTCTTTAATGGATCTCCCTTGCAAATGTGACCCCAATGTCACAAGAGCTAACGGTAGCCCACCTGAATATTTTATTATGTCTTGTGCCAGTTCAACATATTCTTGTGGTGGAGAAAAACAGTTAAATGCATGACAAGAAAAAAGGTGTTGGGCTTCATTGTCATTTAAAAGTTTGGCCCGATATATCTCACTTGTTGTAAGCCCATATAGCAAATGTTCATCTCGGGTTGTAATAATTATTACACTACCAGAGCGAAACCAACTTCTTTCTCTTGTTAAGGATTCTAATTGGCTTCTATGATCCACGTCATCAAGAACAATTAGAACCTTCTGAGACCCAAGTCTTGCTTTGATGAGATTAACACCTTCAGCAACACTATCAACTTCAAATTCCTTAGTTTTGAGGATTTGATAAAGTAGTTTCTCTTGAAGCTTGACTAGACCCGATTCTTCAGTTTTTGATCTAATGTCAGAAAGGAAGCAACTACCATCAAACTGTTGAAATATTCGATTATAGATAGCTTTTGCCAAAGTTGTTTTTCCAATTCCACCAACGCCACATATACCAACCATGCGAACTTCATGCTCACATCCACTTTGCAGTAACAACTCTATATGTTCGATAGGAGAATCTAGTCCAATTGGATATTGAGCAACATCTAGAGGTGTCTGGTTAACCTCTTGCAGAACTTGTTTTATAATACTTTCAATGAACTTTGATTCATGCCTACAGTTTTTGCATCAATAAATACTTAAGTATTTTAAAATATTTGATGAACAAGATAAAAATCAATAACCAAAAGATAACAGAGTTTATAAAATGGAGATTATCCCTTGTCCCATTCTACAGTTTGATTTGACACGAAATTTAAGAAATATAAAAAGACTTTACAATGTTCCAAAATTAACCAACTTATATGCTTAGGCAAATGCTTAAATTGAAAATTTAATAGTTGAATTAAGAAGTGTTACCCATCAGCAACATTTCTCAAATCCCATCCAGATAAATTTGCTGCTTCAGTAAGTGCAGCTTTCCACTTTTCCATTCTTTCAGCTCCAATTGATCGTTCCTTGTGTTTTGCCAAAGCTTCGCCAAAGGACCCAGTTTGCTTTCGCACTTGAGAAGGATCAACATCATAGAAAATAGGCAAAACTACCTGCTTTAACCTCACTCTGCAATCGAGAATTTTGACAAGTTCATTAAGACACCAACTAGACGAAGCATAATTTTTGGAGAAAACAACAATGGCAACCCTAGATTCTTCAATTGCTTTGTCAAGTTTGGTTGAAATAACGTCTCCCTTTCTCAATTCTTCATCATCTATGAAAGTATTAACTCCGACTTGACACAATCGGAAATAAAGATGACCGGTGAAGTTTTTGCGAGTATCTTCACCTCTGAAACTAAGAAATACATTATAAGACAAGTGTGAAAAAGAAGAAGATGATGCTCCTTGAGTATTCATATTTGATGACAAATTAAGCGATTTTTCAGTTTAATGGAAAAAAAAGATGAGTGAAGCAGCTACTTATGTACCCACACCACAGGTTATTGTTTCTTCGTGGAAACTTAATTTTGGATCAACTCATTTACTATCCCTAAAGAAGGTTAATCGAAATGAAAGGGAAGTTTCTCAACATATTTCTTAGATAGTTCCCTCCCTTTTTACGTGTATATTAAAAATAGATATATTGACATAAATTGATATGGTAAAAAGCACTTTTTTTTTTTTATGTAAATCCTACTCTTTCGTAAACATAAAAGTTAGCTTTTGGTTGGTGGACTAGTGCGGTACTAACTACTCAGTGTGTCTTCCACTATCAAAAAAGAGTAGATTGAAAAAAAAAAAAAAACACGATAAAAAGTAGTTGAAATAATTAGGAATGACAATGAGGTAGGGTAAGGCGGATTTAATGCTATGTGGAGCATGGAGGTTTTAAGGTGGTGTAGGCAGATTGAAGTAATTTTGTTTAATTTTGACTTTTTACCTGTTATAAGAGTGATAGATAATCTTTCATGGATAAAAAATGCACTTACACATGATTTGGTTGTTAAACTAGTATTAGGATTAGGATAAAATAAAGAGAATAATCTTGCCCTTTGTCTTGTATCTTGTTAATTCATATAAAATTTTGATCTGATTTGGATCCACTCAATTTTCAAAAGGAAAAAAAAAGACTTTAATTCATGATGTGCACTTTATTTATGCTTTAATTTGCATCTACTTATGTTGACCCAACGAAAATGAATTTTGTTATAAATGCTTCGCATCTAGTTAAAAAGAATTTTGAAATATTGAATTTTTTTTTTCATCTCTTTCACACTATCGACAAGTGGATTGAAATAATTGATCAAAATTCATTTAGGAGTCATTTTCTCGTTGGGATGAGATGATGCCAACGTAATCATGATCATATATTATATGAAATATCCTAAGGAATACAAAGTTAACTATCTCCTAGAGTATGATCTAAATCTCAGCGACATATTTTAACCAAATTAAGGTCATATTATTATCTCTTTTTTGTTGTAATTTTGTACCTCTTTTGACTTATGTGACACACTCTGTGACTCCACTAGGAGATGTCTCTATTTGATCAGAACTTTGCTCTTTTATGCCGTGCTGAAGTTCTTCTGAACTTTGCTCTAGACACGAGGAATAAGAATAGTCGTCCACGACTGCTGCCATAGATGCTTCTTCTTCTTTTTGCCGGGAAAGATGTGACATTACCATGACAAATTAAGCGATTTTTCAGTTTAATGAAAAAAAAGATGAGTGAAGCAGCTACTTATGTACCAACAGGTGACGAGAGGGAGTTGCTCGAATGGTAAACACCCTTCACTTCCAACCCGAAGGTTGCGAGTTCGAGTCACCAAGGGAGCAAAAAGGGGTGGGAGCTCCTAGGGAGAAAAAAAAAATATACCCACAGGTAATTGTTTCTTCGTGGAAACTTAATTTTGGATCAAGTCATTCACCAAGGGTGTACAAGACCGAGTTGATTCGGGTTTTTCAAATATCAAACCAAACCATTTGTGTAAAAAATTTAAATTTATAAACCAAATCAAACTAATAAAATTCAGATTTTTTTGGGTTTTTCAACCTCGGGTTGGTTCGGGTTTTTCAAATACCAAACCAAATAATTGTGTCGAATTTTAAAATTTATAAATCAACCCAAACTAATAAACCTCGAATTTTTTTTTCCAGATTTTTGGATTTTTTCAGTAAAGTTTGCATACAAACATATAATTAACTTGTGCTCCAAATATTTCTAAGGTGTTTCTTAAGAAAATAACACAAAATATGAGATGAGTACTAATGACACTAAAATATTCAATAAAAAATAAGGGAAAATGCACAAGTACCCCCCAACATATGCCCCAAATCCCTGAGACACACCTAACCTTTACTTAAGGTCCTATTACCCCCCCGAACTTATTTTATATATAATTTTCTACCCCTTTTCGGCCTACGTGACACTATTCTTGAAAAAATTATCAACACGCACTGGGCCCACAAGATAGTGCCACGTAGGCCAAAAAGGGGTAGAAAATTATATATAAAATAAGTTCGGGAGGGTAATAGGACCTTAGTAAAGGTTAGGTGTGTCTCAGAGATTTTGAGCATAGGCTGAGGGGGTACTTATGCATTTTCCCAAAAAATAATAATGAAATTATCATATAAAATAAATATTGCAAAGTCATAATGAAAATGATCATAATTTAAAAGTACTAAATCATGCTAAAATAAGTTTAATAAGTATTAGTTACATTACTGAATATTTAAGGAAATTAAAATTATATTATGTATTTTAATTGTCTAAACCAATGTAAAACTAAAGAACAAATATTCAATATTATTGTCATTCTTAGTGTTGAATTGATTTTCTTTTTGCATTAGTATTAAATTGATTTTGATTTAAGTTTTATTATAATTATCAACATCTATGAACTATAATCTTTATTGGACCATTCCGAATTCTAAGTTTTAAACTTGAAATAATATATTAAAAGATAAAAACTATGAAATAGTATAAGAAAAATTTTAAAATTATATCAAAGTAAATATTTTTATGTATAAAATAAAATTTTAAAATTACATATATAATATCGGGTTGTTTTTTTTTTAGTTAAAACCAAACCAACCCAACCCAAATATAGTCGAGTTTTTTTTCCCAATACCAAGGCAAGTCAAACCAAACCACTAGTCGGGTTCTTTTCCGATTTGACTCGATTTGCAATTTGATTCGATTTTCGGTTTGATTTTGTACACCCCTATCATTTACAATCCCTAAAGAAGGTTAATCGAAATGAAAGAAATGAAAGGAAGTTTCTCAACATATTTCTTAGAAAGTTCCCTCCCTTTTTACTTGTATATTAAAATAGATATATTGACATAAATTGATATGGTAAAAAGCACTTTTTTATGTAAATCCTACTCTTTCGTAAATATAAAATTCAGCTTTTGGTTGGTGGACTAGTGCGGTACTCACTACTCGGTCTGTCTTCCACTATCAAAAAAGAGTAAATTAAAAAAAAAAAAAAAAAAGACACGATAAAAAGTAGTAGAAATAATTAGGGATGGCAATGAGGTGGGGTAAGGCGGATTTAAGGCTATGTGGAGCATGGAGGTTTTAAGGTGGTGTAGGAGAATTGAAGTAATTTTATTTAACGGATTGTAAGTTCATGCGATTTTATGCGGGTTTCAATTTAATTTTAGTTTTTTACATGTTATAGGAGTAGATAAAAATACACAAAAATGCACTTACACATGATTTGGTAGTTAAACTAGTACTAGGATTAGGATAAAATAAAGAGAATAATCTTGCCCTTTGTCTTGTATTGTGTTAATTCATATAAAATTTTGATCTGATTTGGAGTCTACTCAATTTTCAAAAAGAAAAAAAAGACTTTAGTTCATGATGTGCACTTTATTTATGCTTTAATTGCATCTACTTATGTTGACCCAACGAAAATGAATTTTGTTATTAATGCTTCGCATCTAGTTAAAAAGAATTTTGAAATATTGAGTTTTATGAATTTGATTTTAATTTACTTTCTACAAAAATCGGGTGATCATTTGGTAATGCCCATTACTATTGCTCAAAGTTGTTAAACTTGAAATAAAACTAATACAATAATAATTTTAATATATCTTACTAAAATATCCAAGATAATAACTGAAAATAGTTTGAGTCTTTGATTAAAATCATCCTTAAACTATAGCCTAGATTTTGGATACATCCTTACATTATTATACTGAACAAAAAACATCATTCATCTATCTAAAAAGCTTCATTAGTCATCCTTCTGTTAATTTTGGTAAAAAAAAACTATCTTGTTACCGTCAAAATATGTGTCAAGCATGTGGCTTTCCCTTTAAATCTCCTAACCTAAATCGTCTTCTGCACTATATTTTGAGCTATTGTACACTCCCTCCGATTATGTGTCCTCGAGAAGTACTTGTTAAATTATTCTATTGTATCTTATATTAACTTTAATCAAGTGAATTGTTACAAAGTAAGATATCTACTTAGAACATGTTTTAGCTGTACAGAAGGATGAGTATGCAATTTTTTGGTAAGATAAGGGTTGTTTCTTGTCCATTATTATATTAGAAGGATATACTTTAGATTTGCGCCATAGTTGAGGAATGATTTCAGCCAAAAATGTAAAATTGTTTAATTATAACTAATACGATTTCTTACCTGCTTTCCAATTGGGAACTTCGTATTTATGATAAGAAATTTGTTTGTTATGTTTAAAAGAATTATCCCGAACCCGGCCCTTTTTTATAAAATTCAGAACCTATAGTTTTTTAATCTTCCTGGGGTCCCCTTTTTCTATAGATTGAATTATCATAATATTTTATGACAAAATACTGTAAAGGTGTATGAAATGGTATATTGCTCAAAATCATGGTAATACCATTTATTTCTAACTTTAAAATTTTGAATTGTACTAATTGAATATATTAATTTCACAATATACTTTTATTTAGTTCAAAGTTTTCCTCTGTGTACTTTAAGCTTTGGAGTGTATTGTTTTTCCGCATTTTATGAGGTGCTAAGATTAGAAAAAGGTATAATACATATAAACGATATTCAAATTTGGTCTTAATTAAATTCTTCAATTTATAAATTGATCACTTAGACTCTTCCAATAATTATTACATCAATGTAGGGTGTTCACGAGATATAGTGAGGCCACATTAAAATATGTAGATGTACACTTCCACAAGAAGGTTAACCAAAATGAAAGGGAAGTTTCCCAACATATTTTTTCTTAGATATGTCTCATTCACTTTTACTTTTACTTTTACCGTTACTCTTTTTTTTTTTTTTGTGTTATATTTGAATTTGACATGCCACTAAAAATATTATTGGGACTTCTTTTATATTTGTCCTTTTTTATTGAGTATGCACAAGTATACACTTAAATTTGTATAAAATTAAATAAATAGACATGGCGTCTTACATGAAAATTTGTGTCCTACATTATTACGTCACATAAAATGAGTATGTCTACTTGTTTAATTTTAGACAAATTTAAGTATTTATTTGCATACATCTAAAGTTGGAGGACATAGATGTCAGCAAAAGCCAAGTTAAATGACATATTTTTTTTTTATATCTTTAGAAATATTCAATTGAAATGACGTCTCCCTTTCTCAATTCCTCATCATCTATGAAGGTATTAACTCCGACTTGACACAATCGGAAATAAAGATGACCGGTGAAGTTTTTGCGAGTATCTTCACCTCTGAAACTAAGAAATACATTATAAGACAAGTGTGAAAAAGAAGAAGATGATGCTCCTTGAGTATTCATATTTGATGACAAATTAAGCGATTTTTCAGTTTAATGGAAAAAAAAGATGAGTGAAGCAGCTACTTATGTACCCACACCACAGGTTATTGTTTCTTCGTGGAAACTTAATTTTGGATCAACTCATTTACTATCCCTAAAGAAGGTTAATCGAAATGAAAGGGAAGTTTCTCAACATATTTCTTAGATAGTTCCCTCCCTTTTTACGTGTATATTAAAAATAGATATATTGACATAAATTGATATGGTAAAAAGCACTTTTTTATGTAAATCCTATTCTTTCGTAAATATAAAATTTAGGTTTTGGTTGGTGGACTAGTGCGGTACTCACTACTCAGTGTGTCTTCCACTATCAAAAAAGAGTAAATTAAAAAAAAAAAAAGACATGATAAAAAGTAGTCATGTATCTTGTTAATTTATTTTATTTGGAGTAGGATAAAATAAAGAGAATAATCTTCCCCTTTTGTCTTGTATCTTGTTAATTCATATAAAATTTTGATCTGATTTGGATCTACTCAATTTTCCAAAGGAAAAAAAAAAAGACTTTAATTCATGATGTGCACTTTATTTATGTTATAATTTGCATCTACTTATTTTGACCCAACGAAAATGAATTGTTATTTATGCTTTGCATCTAGGTAAAATGAATTTTGAAATATTGAATTTCATGAATTTGATTTTATTTTACTTTTCTTTCTATAAAAATTGTGTGATCATTGGTAATGGCCATTACTATTGCACAAAGTTGTTAAATATGAAATAAAAATAATGTAATAATAATTTTAATATAGCTTGCTAAAATATCTAAAATGATAAATGAAAATGGTTCGAGTTTTTGGTAAAAATCATCCTTAAACTATAGCCTAGATTTTGGATACATCCTCATATTATTATACAGAACAAAAAACAACACTCATCTATGTAAAAAGTTTCAATATTCATCCTTATTTTGGATGTTTCTTGTCCATTATTGTAGTAAAAGGATATACTTTAGGTTTGTGCCATAATTGAGGGATGATTTCAGCCAAAAACTTAAAATGATTTCCAAGAAATAGGAGAAGTCCCTAATGAAATGTAGAAACCACTGACAGATCGGCGAGTATCAGGGCATGTTCCCCAATCAGAATCGCAAAAGGCTCGTAGTTCAAATGAAGAAGAAGGTGACATGAAAAGGCCAAGTCCAGGATCTTTCAAAAGGTAGCGAAGGACTCTAAGAGCAGCAATGAGATGAGGTTTCCTGGGGTCCTGCATGTACTGACTCAAGTGTTGTACGGTAAAGGAGAGATCTGGTCTAGTGTGTGTGAGGTAGTTTAGCTTGCCCAAAAGATGCCGATACAAAGTAGGATCATCAATTGGATCGCCTTCTTGAGCAACTAGTTTGACAGTTGGGTCTAAAGGAGAAGACACAGGCGATAGGTCTAGAATATCAAACTCCTTGAGCAAGTTGAGAGTGAATTTCCTCTGGCAGAGCATCAAACCATGTGATTCACGAAGTACTTCCATTCCAAGAAAAAAATGTAAGTTTCCCAAATCTTTTATTTTGAATTCTTGATCAAGGAAGATCTTCAAAGCATGTAGTTCTGCCTGATCATTCCCTGTTAAAAGGATATCATCAACGTATATGGCTACAATCGAAATGGAAGAGTCCGATTTCTTTACAAAAAGAGAATAATCATTTAGTGAATGCCTGAATCCTTTAAAGTTTAAGGCAGATGTGAGTTTAGCATACCACTGTCTCGATGCTTGACGAAGACCATAGATCGACCTATTCAACTTACAGACGTGTTTAGGCGAAGGAGGAGTGATGCCTGCTGGAAATTTCATGTAGACTTCCTCATCTAAGTCTCCATGTAAAAAAGCATTATTCACGTCCAATTGATAGAGGCCCCAACCCTTCTTTACTGCTGTAGCAAGAATGCATCTGATGGTAGTCATTTTCACCACCGGAGAGAAGGTCTCATTAAAGTCGATTCCCTCTCTTTGTATATCACCTCGTATCACCAATCGAGCTTTTAGTCTCTCAATACTGCCATCAGAGTGTTGCTTAACCTTGTAAACCCACTTACATGGTAGAGCTTTTCGATCGGGGGGTAGTTCTACTACATCCCATGTTTTGTTTAATTCTAGAGCCTGAATTTCCGATTCCATAGCTGCCTGCCACCCAGGATGATGAACAGCCTGTGAAAAACTAATAGGTTCTTGAATATTAGATAAAGAGTTGAGCATATTTTGGTTGGTAGAGGACAGACCACTAAAGGGAAAAGACTCAGGTGTGACGGATGGAAGAAAACAAGAATTGTGTACATCAGTCAACTGCAGAGCATTGCAGATGTAATCCTGTAGGTAGGAAGGTGTCTTGTGTGGTCTATTGGATTGCCTTATGACATCAACCATTGTAGGTTGTGAAGAGCTAATAGAGGGAATAGGTGAAGTAGGCTCTGGTTGAGGTGAAGAATCAGGAACTATAGTTGGAGAAGGTGTAGATTGTATGATGGGATCATTTGAAGAGACAAGATCATCCGCAGGTAATGAGAAGACATCAAAGAAGGATTTTCCAGCGTGTGTTGGTTAGCAGTAGAAAATAAGGAATCGGTAGGAACATAGGACTTGATAGAGGAAAAAGGAAAAACTGACTCATGAAAGACAACATCCCGTGACACGAAACACTGTAGAGATTTAAGACTGAGAACTTTGTAGCCCTTTTTGCCGTGTGGATACCCCAAAAACACACAAGGAACCGCCCTTGGATCAAACTTACTTCTTTTATTTGAAAGGGTAGAAACGAAACACAAACAACCAAAACTTCTAAGATGAGAATATTGTGGTTTGGTGTTGAAAAGTATCTCATATGGTGTTTTGAGATTTATGACTTTGGAGGGAAATCTATTAATTAAATATGTTGCTGTCAAAAGACAGTCTCCCCAATAGTGAATAGGAAGGTGAGACTGATACAATAGAGCCCTGGAAGTTTCCAATAGGTGTTTATGTTTTCGCTCAACAATTCCATTTTGTTATGGGGTGGACGCACAAGTTGTTTGATGGATAATACCTAAGGATTGGAAAAATTATGAATGTGTTTTCCCACTTCCCAATTCAAAAGCATTGTCTGGCCTGATTTTCTTTACTTTCTTGTCAAATTGTCGTTCTACCATGGTAAGGAAGGATTTCAAAATGGTGAAGGCATTAGATTTAGAACTTATCAAGTAGGTCCAAGTACCTCTGCTAAAATCATCAACTATTGTGAGAAAATACTTAAAGCCATGATTAGTAGCATGTTTGTAAGGTCCCCATGTATCCACATGAATTAACTCAAAAGTTGATTTACTAGATATTGTGCTAGACGGGAAAGGGAGTTTGGATTGTCTTGCCATGGGACAAACAACACAAGGAGTCAAATTTTTAGAAGATACTGGAAAAGAGATAACAGAAATATTTCTCATATTGCTCAAAGGCATATGTCCTAATCTAATATGCCATAGTTTTTCTGTTACATTTGAAGATGAAGAACTGAAACATGAATTAAAAACTGCATTTGAAACAGATTTCTTAGAATTTAAACTAGAATTTGTAGCTAAACTAGAACTAGACTTCTTGCTCGAATTGAAAACTTGAACTGGCTTGAATTGGCTTGAAGGAACTGTTGTTGATTGTCTTGTGTTAAGGATATAGAGTCCCCCTTGCTTCTTATCTCCAGAGGACTCTTCAGAGAAGGCCCCTGAAACAAAAAACAAGAATAGGGAGTAAAAAGGAGTGAATGCCTGAGTTGAGCACAAAACTTATGCACAGATATCAGATTAAATCTGAAAGAAGGTATATACAAAACGTTGTGCAGAATCATATTAGACATTAGCGTGACTGTTCCTGCATGAGTAACCTTGACTCTATAGGAATTAGGCAAGTTTACCATGACAGGTTTAGGAAGAGCTTTAACATTTGGAAGGAATTCCCTATTATAGGTCATATGCTCAATTGCTCCAGTATCTAATATCCAAGAATTGCTATCAATTTCAATAAAGCAGGCATAAGAATTGAAGAAGTTGGACATACCAGAAAGACTGAGATTTGCCGCTCCTTCAGATCCTCCTGCATTTTGATTTAATTTCATCTGTTGAAGCATTTGCAATATTTGTGTTATGTTCTCCTGACTGAGAGCTTGGACTTCTGGAGCATTGGTGTCTCTTTGAGTAAACCCTTCACTTTGATTGTAAACACTTGAGTTGAAAGCTGTACTTCCCTGCGATGTGCCCTGAAATTTTCTAGGTTTTGTGAATTTAAAATCAACAGGAAAACCATGGATCTTGTAGCACTTATCCACATTGTGACCTGGCTTCTTACAGTAGGCACAGATCTCATTGCTCTTCTTTCCATCATATCCTAAGTTACCTCCTTTTTGTGCCTTGAGGTCGGGGTACTTCCTTTCTCCTGAATTAGCAACTATGAAAGATCCTGAATCACCTGGATAAGCAGGTGTAGCATGTATTTCCCTTTGTTTTTCATCTTGGATAACAAGAGAGTAGGCATGCCCAATGTTAGGCAAAGGAGCCGACAACAGAATATTACTTCTGTGACCCAAACAAAAGTGTCATTTAAACCCATCAAAAACTGCAACAATCTTTCGTCCTGATGAGCTTTGGTATTCTTTATTTTAGCACCACATTCACACTCACAAATACAAGAAGAGTAAGTGTTTAGTGCACCTAACTCATCCCACAAACTCTTCATTTTTGTGAATAACTTGATACACTATAATTACCTTGACTAACTGCACTTCATTCTTTCTGTAGCTGAAACAGTTTTGCTCCATTGGTCACACCAAATCTGTCTTCCAAGTCTTTCCAAAGATCTTTTGCAGTATGAGAATATAACACACTCTCAGCTATTTCCTTGGAAAGAGAATTCAGGAGCCATGAAAGGACCATATCATTGCATCTGGCCCATGTTTTTTGAAGCAAAGGATCAGTGTTGGGAACTAACAAGGATCCATCAATGAATCTCAACTTGTTCTTTGCTGAAAGTGCTATCACTATTGCTCTTCTCCATGCTCCATAAGCCTTGCCATCAAAGACAGAAGAAACGAGAGTCATACCTGGATAGTCCGATGGATGGAGATAAAACGGATGTGTTTGATCCACTACATTAGTCATGGCAGATCCAGTGGGATTAGTAGAAGGAAAAAGTCCAGCGGTACTGGAAGGAAGAGCTGGAGTGGACTGACTACTAGCCTGTGAATCAGTGCTCATTGTGAAAACAAAATAACACAGTAAAAACAATGATCGAGAGGTATTCAAACTTGCTCTGATACCATGTAAGAAAACAAAAGATATACGCGGAACTTTTCTTATATATTTGATCGATCTTTTCAATTGTACAATGCCTTGTATATATACAGCAAGAGAAAGACTCCTAACAGTTTACTAATAGCAAGGAAAAAAACTCCTAACATGTAATTAATCCTAACGTTATATGTATTGTCCTATTTGTAGTTAACTTGTAGAAGTAGGTTAGTTTATAATACTTCAGCCCACTGTTACTTTATTGCTGAACCAATCTGGAATCTCATTGCATTTCACAAAAATTAGTAACTGCTTCATCAGACAAATTAAGACACAATTAGATCATTATTTAATAATGTGACACGAGAAAGGTAGAGAAAGGGACTAACCTCATTCTTTTGATCTTTTCTAGATGGATACGAAAGAGCCTGGGCACTAAAGAAGCCTTCATTGAATGGATTCTGCAGAGAAGTACAATTAAGCATGTTGATCTTCCTTACTGAATGGAGTTTGTCCAACCCTGTAATCTTGACCAATTTTTCGCAATTCAAAAGTTCAAGAATTATAAGGTTCTCTAAATTTGATACTGACGGGAGTGTTTCAAGATTCTCACAATCACTCAAATGCAAGTACATCAACAATGTTAACTCCGAAAAATCAAATGGTAGATGGAGGAAACTGTTGCCGCTCAAATCTAAAATAGTTAAGTTGGATAAACTCCCGATATCCATAGGAATATCAGCCTCAGAGAAATCACAATATGTAAGGTAAAGCTCCGAAATAAAAATTGGCAAGGATTCTATGCGGTGGAGTCGTCTTCTAGAAAATATCCCATTGGCCCCTAAATAGTTACTTCCCACTTGCAATTCTTCAAGATTTATTAGCATTTCAATAGATCTAGGAAATTGTTTTATACCCGTATCAAATGCCCAAAGATATATTAAACTTTGCATATCTCCAATGTCATCTGGCAGTGTTTGTAATGATAAGCAGTCACGAATGTCCAAGTATTCAAGGGATTTTAGCTGGCATATGCTGCTCGGAAGATCCGTAATCTTTTTGCAACCATGAAAAGATAGACTAGTTAATCTATCCAAACTTCCTATTGATGGATGGATCTTCTGCAGACTTGAACAATTATTAAGCCGCAAAGTCTCGAGACTTCGTGAACCCCTGAAGTTTGGAGTACTTCTGAGGCGTTTGCAATAGGAGAGATCCAGATTCTTCAAATTTCTACAATACTAAAAGTAAACAAAATATAATTTCAATTAAGATTTTCCTTCACGTAAGTATATTTAACAGTACACATGAAATTGCAGAATTGAGTAATGAATGAACCTGCAAATTCAAACCAAATTCTTGGATGTTGCTCCCTTGCATATTCAGAACTACAAGTCTCTCAGCTGGAAAATTTGATGGTATACATTTTAAAGGACATTCTTTCCAAGACAACCATCTGAGTTCCTTGGACAATAGCTCAAAATCTCCACCAATATGTAACTCGCCATCAATTATAAGCATCCTAAGATTTATCATTTTCTGAAATGCTTTGGTGCTCAAGTTCACATCTTTTAATGCCTGCCGTTCTACCACCAGTACTTCTACATTTTCAGAACCCTGTAATTTAATAAAAGGAAAAGTACCATGAGATCATGTTAAATACGAGAAATTATGAGAGAAAAATGTGTTATACAAATTGAAGGTCAAATAAGTGAATTTTATTTGATAATTTTTTCTTTGATAGTTTAGACATAAGTAAATGCTCATTTCAAGTACACAGTGGTTGGTCCACTAAGAGACAATTTACTAGCTAGAGAAGAATTAAGCACAAAAGAATTGAATTCTTGTGGTAACCAACATAAATTATAAGCATATATCTGTACATCAAATTAAAATGATAACAAAAAAAGAAGCACAACCCAGATAAAGGATAATGAAATTTACTGACTTTATTTCCTAGTAGAACGTCACAGACTTCTTGAGGGTTGAACAATCTACTCCGTTTTCCAGAGTCTCGAGGTGATTCCATGCGAACAATTTCTCTTCCCATATCCCGCACTAGATCATGCATCACCAAATGACCCCGATCCCTTTGGAGCAGGTGTCTTTTGACTAGAGTTGCAATTGCACTTTCACAATAAAAATTACAGGTGTTTAGTGTTTTGGTAACTTCATCCTCATCAAATCCATGGAAGGCACACGCAATATCAAGGAAAACACTCTGAGTATTGTCATCAAGTCCATCAAAGCTTATCTGGAGAATCTTTTGAATATCAAAATGAGGAATTGTTCTTAGTTTTTTGAACTCGTATCTCCATTCTTCTACGGATCTCCCTTGCAAATGTGACCCCAATGTCACAAGAGCTAATGGTAGCCCACCTGAATATTTAATTATGTTTTGGGCCAGCTCAACATATTCATGTGGTGGAGAAAGACTGTTAAAAGCATGACAAGAAAAAAGTTGTTGTGCTTCATTGTCATTTAAAAGTTTGGCCCGGTATATCTCACTTGTTGTAAGCCCATATAGCAAATGCTCGTCTCGGGTTGTAATAATTATTACACTACCAGAGCCAAACCAACTTCTTTCTCTTGTCAAGGATTCTAATTGGCTTTTGTGATCCACATCATCAAGAACAATTAGAATCTTCTGGGACCCAAGTCTTGCTTTGATGAGATTAACACCTTCAGCAACACTATCAACTTCAAATTCCTTAGTTTCGAGGATTTGATTAAGTAGTTTCTCTTGAAGCTTGATTAGACCCAATTCTTCAGCTTTTGATTTAATGTCTGAAAGGAAGCAATAGCCACCAAACTGTCGAAATATTCGATTGTAGATAGCTTTTGCCAGAGTTGTTTTTCCAATTCCACCAATGCCACATATACCAACCATTCGAACTTCATGCTCACATCCACTTTGCAGTAACAACAATATATGTTCGATAGGAGAATCTAATCCAATTGGATAATGAGCAACATCTAGAGGTGTCTGGTTGACCTCTTGCAGAACTTGTTTTATAATACTTTCAATAAATTTTGATTCATGCCTACAGTTTATTCAGCAAAAACAGAAGTTAAAAGTAAAAAACAAAACTTTGATATTTGAAAATATTTGATGAACAAAACAAAATCCAAGGCCAACAGATAACAGGAAAATCGGAGTAGAGATTGGAGATTATCAATTACTATTACTCCCTTGTTCCAATTAATGTGATGTAGTATGATTTGGCACGGTGATTAAGAAATATAAAAAGAATTTTGCAATGTTCCTAAACTAACCAACTTATAAGCTTAAGCAAATGCTTAAATTCAAAATTCTATAGTTTGCCTTCGCACTTGAGAAGGATCAACATCATAGAAAATAGGCAAAACTACCTGATTTAACCTCGCTCTGCAATCGAGAATTTTGACAAGTTCATCAAGACACCAACTAGACGAAGCATAATTTTTGGAGAAAACAACAATGGCAACCCTAGATTGTTCAATTGCTTTCTCAAGTCCAGTTGAAATGACTTGTCCCTTTCTCAATTCTTCATCATCAGTATTAACTCCGACTTGACACAATCGGAAATAAAGATGACCACTAAAGTTTTTGCGAGTTACTTCACCTCTGAAACTGAGAAATACATCATAAGAAAAATGGGAAGGAGTAGTAGATGATTCTCCTACAACAAATAATTGAGTATTCATATCTGTTGATCACAGTATATGGAAGAATAAATTAAAAGGATATTTAATTAGTCAATTTTCAGATTAATGAAAGAAAGGTTATTGAAGCAGCTACTTATATAACCACAGGTAATTATTGTATCTTCATGGGAGATTAATTTTGGTTTAAGTTATTCACATTTCCCAAAGAAGGTTAATCCAAATGAAAGGCAAGTTTCCCAATATTATTATTTCTTAGATACCGTCTCGTTATTTTTACTTGTTGTTTATTTTTATTTGTCATATTTGAATTTGATAGCATATTAACATCTATTAAGAAAATGAATTATTGAGATGTTTTTTTTTTATATTTATTTTTTCTAATTCTTTAGTCCTAAATGATCAAAAATATAATAGTAATAAATAACTTTAATTCATCTTTAAATACTTTTCTTAAAAGTGATTTGTTCTCTTTCACATTAATTAATGTTGGTTTTAACGTCTTTTTATTCATTTCAAAGTCATTCTTCTTTACGGTACCTTATTATTTTTCTTTGGAAAAAGGCTCGATATGCCATTGAACTTTGAGAAAGACTTATTTATATCATCCGTTAAACGTTTAGTTTATCTGTCATTTTTGTTTGAGAATAAAGGTTCATCCGTGTCATTATTTGTTATTTGAAATGACATAGATGAGACAACTTTTAACAAATGACATAAATGAACAGTTTCTCATAGTTCAATGACATATTTGAGATTTTTCCTTTTCGTTTTGCCAACTATTCTTCATTACATGTTGTTACATTCTTTTTATTTAATTGATTCTTTACATTTTATCTCATCTTTAATTTGTTTAAGACTTAAATGATAAAAAGTAAGATTCTTTCTTCCATGTAACTCAAAAGTTCATCTTCATCTCTCCCCATAATGAGTTTAATGTCATAAACTTTTAATAATGGAATTGAAAACAATTCACAAGTTAGGATTATACTTTTGTTTTGCGTCAAGTTAAGATTATACTTTTGTTTTGCGTCAAGTTACCATAATTATAGTATATCATACCATATCATATAGTGTTTTTGGAAGGAAAAAGGGAATAAAAATTAAATATTATCATAATGCCAACCAAATATTGATTTTGTGCTCTATCCTTACTGTGGGGGAAAAAACAAAATGTAATTTATTTATGCAGTTTTTTAATCTTCCAGGGGTCCCATTTTTCTATATATTGAATTATCTTAATATTTTATGACAAAATACTGTAAAGTGGTGTATGACTTTATGGCATGTATACCATTTGTATATTCCTCAAAATCATGATAATACCATTTGTTTCTAACTTTTGGATTGTACTAATTGAATAGATTAATTGTACAATATACTTTTGTTTAGTTCAAAGTTTTCCTCTTTGTACTTTAAGCTTTGGTGTCTACTGTTTTCCATATTTTATTAGGTGTACGTTAGCACTAGAAAAAGGCATAATACATAAATATACATTCAAACTCGGTCTTAGTTGGAGTGATCATTTAGACACCTCCAAAATTTATGTGTCACGTCAGTATAGGGTGTCCACGAGACACATTAAGGATGAATTGGAGTGTTTAGCTGTTAGTTGAGATGTCTAGATGTACACTTTCAATTAGTTATGCTTGCAAAATTTTAATTGGATGACAAAACTAGGATCGAAGTTTTGAGTGTTTGGCAACTGACGGATGAAAAAAAAAATCTGAATGAAAAATACTTTTTAGCAAATCAGCTTGTAGTTGGATGAGAATTTTGAATAATACAGATTGATAGTAGTGTCTAAATATACAAATACTTTAAGAACAAACTTTTTTCTTACATAACGAACACAAGAAAATAAGTAAGAAACCTACTTATTCTCCGGAGAAACATTTTCCAAAAAGACATTTTTAGAGGCGTTGTCTCACTTGTGGGAAAGGGGATTTCATTTGATGTGTTGTCGTTGTTTGAGTTGATATGCCCTGCTGAAAGTCTTTGTGGGTAGGAGGGAGTATAAGAATGATCCACAACTCCCGGCAAAGATGTAACATTACCATGTTGGTCCAAGTATAACAGATGTATCCCTATCTTCTTTGCTATGCCTCCGTCACTGCCATCCTCTACTGTTATCTGTTCCCCGCCTTTGATGTTCAGGCCTTTAAAAGGTTCATCATTTGCGGAAGATAAGTAATATACACATGATACTTCGTGACTGCCAGATATATCAAATACTTCGTGACTGCCAGATATATGCCAAATCCATGGTAAACCTGAACGCTTTATATGGGCAACAGTAACAACGAACTGTTCAAGCTCATCTACATCGCAATGGTGGCAAACAAACCAGAGAACCATTCCTAAGAACTTGTTATTATGTAGTGTGGGCATAGTCAAACAGATAGATGGAGCTGTTACTTTATTGCTGCACCAATCTGGAATCTCATTGCTTTCGAGATTAATTTTTACTGACGGCTTCATCAGACAAATTAAGACACAATTAGATCATTAATTCTTAATGTGATACGAGAGAGAGAGATCAGAGGGGGAGAGGGACTAACCTCATACCGTTGATGTTCTCTAGACGGAATTGATAGAGCAGGGGCACTAAAGAAGCCTTCATTGAATGGGTTCTGCAGAGAAGTACAATTTCTCATGTCCATCTTCTCTATTGAAGGGAGGTTGTCCAACCCTGTAATCTTGACCAGTTTTTGGCAATTCCTAAGTTCAACAATTGTAAGCTTCTCTAAATTTGATATTGGCGGGAGTGTTTGAAGATTCACACAATCATTCAAACACAAGAAATTCAACAATGGTAACTTGGAAAAGTCAAAGGGTAGACAGAGGAAACTGTTGCCGCTCAAATCTAAAACAGTTAAGTTGGATAAACTCCCAATATCCCTAGGAACATCAACCTCCAAGAAACCACAATATCGAAGGCGTAAAGCCGAAATAAATTTTGACAAGGACTCTATGGGGCGTACTCTTGTTTGAGAAAACCTCCTTTTGGTCTCTAAGTATTGACCTCCCATTTCCAAAATTATAAGATTTCCTAGCATTCCAACAGATCCAGGCAATTGTTTTATACCCGTATCACATGCATCAAGAATTATTAGGTTTTGCATATCTCCAATGTCAACTGGCAGTGTTTGTAAAGATGAGCAGTCATTAGTGTTTAAGAATTGAAGGGATTTTAGCTGGCATATGCTGCTCGGAAGATCCGTAATCTTTTTGCAACCATACATACAAAGAATAATTAGTCTATCCAAATTTCCTATTGATGGATGGATCTCCTTCAGACTTGAGCAATTCTGAAGATACAAAGTCTCGAGACTTTTTGAACCGTTGAAGTTTGGAGTTTTTCTGAGGCGCTTGCAATCAGAGAGATCCAGCATTTTCAAATTTCTACAATACTAAAAGTAAACAAAATAATGTTTCAATTAAGATTTTCTTTCTCTTAAACATTACACATAAAATTGCAGAATTGAGTAACGAACCTGCAAATTCAAACCAAATTCTTGGATATTGCTCCCTTTCATATTCAGAAATACAAGTTTCTCAGATGGAAAATTTGATGGTTTACATTTTAAAGGACATCCTTCCCAAGACAACCATCTGAGCTCCTTGGACAATAGGTCAAAATCTCCACTAATATGTAAGTCGTCGATTTTAAGCACCCTAAGATTTATCATTTTCTGAAATGCTTTGGTGCTTAGCTTCACACCCTTTAATGCTTGTCGTTCTATCACTAGTATTTCTACATTTTCAGAACCCTGCAGTTTAGTAAAAAGAAAAGTACTGTAAGACCATGTTTAAGTATGACAAATTACGAAAGAGAAATGCTTTATACAAATTGAAGGTCAAACAAAGAGAATAAATTATCTACCAATAAAAATAAATTTATACATTATATCCAACTAAAGGATATTTATTTGATAATTTTGTCTTTGATAGTTTGAGTATTTAGACTTCAGCAAAATGTTCATTTCAAGTACATAATGGTTCAAACATCTAGCCGGAGAAGATTTAAGCACAAATGCATAAATTATAAGCAAATGTATATCAATATAAATGAAAAAAGAAGAAGAAGAAGTATAATCAAGATAAAGATAATGAAATTTACTGACTTTATTTCCTTGTAGAACATCAATAACTTCTTGAGGGTTGAACAATCTACTCCGTTTTCCAGGGTCTCGAGGTGATTCCATACGAACAATTTCTCTTCCCATATCTCGCACTAGATCATGCATCACCAAATAACGCCAATCCCTTTGGAGCAAGTTCCTTTGGACTAAGGTTGAAATTGCACTTTCAGAATAAAAACCACACGCATTTAATGTTATGGTAACTTCATTCTCATACCAACCATGGAAGGCACATGCGATATCAAGGAAAACACTCTGAGTATTGACATCAAGTCCATCAAAGCTTATCCTGAGAATCTTTTGAATATCACCATGAGGAATTGCTTTTAGTTTTTTGAACTCATATCTCCATTCTTTAACGGATCTCCCTTGCAGATGTGACCCTAATGTCACAAGAGCTAATGGTAGCCCACCTGAATATTTTATTATGTCTTGTGCCAGTTCAACATATTCTTGTGGTGGAGAAAAATAGTTAAAAGCATGACAAGAAAAAAGTTGTTGGGCTTCATTATCATTTAAAAGTTTGGCCCGGTATATCTCACTTGTTGTAAGCCCATAAAGCAAATGTTCATCTCGGGTTGTAATAATTATTACACTACCAGAGCCAAACCAACTTCTTTCTCTTGTTAAGGATTCTAATTGGCTTCTATCATCCACGTCATCAAGAACAATTAGAACCTTCTGAGACCCAAGTCTTACTTTGATGAGATTAACACCTTCAGCAACACTACCAACTTCAAATTCCTTAGTTTTGAGAATTTGATTTAGTAGTTTTTCTTGTAACTTGACTAAACCAAATGCTTTAGCTTCTGATCTAACGTCTGAAAGGAAGCAACTACCAACAAATTGTCGAAATACTTGATTGTAGATAGCTTTTGCCAAAGTTGTTTTTCCAATTCCACCAACGCCACATATACCAACCATGCGAACTTCATGCTTACATCCACTTTGCATTAACATCTCTATATGTTTGATAGGAGAATCTAATCCAATTGGGTAATGAGCAACATCTAGAGGTGTCTGGTTAACCTCTTGCCGAACTTGTTTTATAATACTTTCAATAAACTTTGATTCATGCCTACAGTTTTTGCAACAATAAATACTTAAGTATTTTAAAATATTTGATGAACAAAATAAAAACCAATAGCCAAAAGATAACAGAGTTTATAGAATGGAGATTATCCCTTGTCCCAATCTACAGTTTGATTTAACATGAAATTTAAGAAATATTAAAAGACTTTACAATGTTCCATAATTAACCAATTTATAAGCTTAGGCAAACGCTTTAATTCGAAATTTAATAGTTGAATTAAGAAGTCTTACCCATCAGCAATATTTCTCAAATCCCATCCAGATAAATCTGCTGCTTCAGTAAGTGCAGCTTTCCACTTTTCCATTCTTTCAGCTCCAACCAATCGTTCCTTGTGTTTTTCCAAAGCTTCGTCAAAGGATCCAGTTTGCCTTCGCACTTGAGAAGGATCAACATCATAGAAAATAGGCAAAACTACCTGATTTAACCTCTCTTTGCAATCGAGAATTTTGACAAGTTCGTCAAGACACCAACTAGACGAAGCATAATTTTTCGAGAAAACAACAATGGCAATTCTAGATTGTTCAATTGCTTTGTCAAGTTTGTTTGAAATGACGTCTCCCTTTCTCAATTCCTCATCATCTATGAAAGTATTAACTCCGACTTGACGCAATCGGAAATAAAGATGACCAGTGAAGTTTTTGCGAGTATCTTCACCTCTGAAATTGATAAACACATCATAACATAAGTTGGAAGAAGAAGATGATTCTCCTTGAGTATTCATATTTGATGACAATATATTAAAGGGATTTTTAATCAATTTTTTTGTTTAATTAATTAAATAGAGATGTGAAGCAGCTCTTTATATACACACAAGTAATTGTTTGTTCTTGGAAATTTAATTTTGGGTCAAGTCATTTACAAGCCCCAAAGAAGGTTAACAGAAATGAAAGGGAAGTTTCCAAGATATTTCATAGACATGTTTCGTTCACTTTTATTTGTTACTAGATCTGGGAACGTGCGTTGCATGTTTATCCCAAAATACTTCATATAAATTTTGTTTGCAAATGACATATTTTATCCCCTTCGACTCTATGGTATTTACTAAAAAAAAAATCATCACTTTTCAAGTAGGAACTACATATATCTTTCTAAAAAAAAATAAAAATAAAAATAAAAATAAAAATAAATAAATATATATATTTGATTATTAAATTCACTAAAAGTGCATAAAGTAAAAATAACTAACTATCACAAATTTAATATTCAAGTGAGGATACTAAAATACCACATGCTAGGCTAATGTATACAAAGCAACAAACCATGGTAAATTATCAATAATAATAACAACACAACAATAGAAAATTTGTACAATAACAACAAACAAGAAACATAAATATTAAACTAAACAAATAAAAGGAGACGAGAGAACAAAGCATAGATATTTTCTCTTTTTTTTTTTGTAATTGGTTTAAGTGTGTACATTATTGTGCCAAATGTCACTATTAATATGATAGTATTGAGGAACACAAAGAGTTGTCATGAATATGAGATTAATCCATTTGAGATTATGGTGAGAGATAGGAGTAAAAACCATAATAAATATAATCAGGGATTTACATATATTTACATAATGAAGAATAAGTGGTAATAAAATTTATGTATACTAATATGATGATTTACTATTTACTATTTACTATTTAATTAATTAAATTGTCACGCCCCGTGCCTACACCTTGGGCGGGACCGGCACCCGGAGGCCATTTCTGGCCCCAAGCGAACCCTTGGCCTGGCTTTCTTAACTCAGCGGAAACCTCAACAGAATAACTCGATGCAATACAATATTACAAAACAACTTAACTTATAAAATATGGCCATAAAGGCAACTCGAATCTCAAAATAGAATATTTGCATATATACATGGATAAGAGACTCAAAACTAACTGACTGACTGTCTGTCTATGAAGCCTCTAAAATACTGAGATGGATGTTGGGACAGACCCCGCAACATCCTAATAAAACAAAAACTAACACAAAATAATTGAGTCATTCGGAATGCAAGGAGGCTCACCACTGACTTTGGAGTGCTCAGCTGGATCAACGACGTGCAGGATGCTGATCCGGGGTACCTGAATCTGCATCATCAAACGATGCAGGCCAACTAGCATCAGTACATGGAATGTACGAGTATGCAAGCTGGAAAACTAAACAACAAAGGCTAGAAGGAAATCTGGAAGAAACTGAATAGCTTACCTGGCTCAACTCAACTCAACCTGACTGACTTCTTTCAATATAAGGCAATTTAAAACAAGTGCGATATAAAGAAAGACTGTTTAAAACATGCTATAAAC
>NC_064288.1:61235882-61330842 GCF_019186545.1 Solanum stenotomum
TCTTTTATCCAGATTTGTATGATATATAGATTTGATAAAAATAGGGATCCACAAGTATGGATGTTCCATCACTTAGTAGGAGTTGCATTCTCTGAAATAGTTTGCAATAACATTTAGATATTAACTTTAACCATTTCTTTTTTCTCGAAAAAAGAAACAAATAAATTTCGTTAACACTACAATAAGTTTCAAAATACACACAATTTTAGATTTTAAGGAAAGATTGAAGTAGCATAAACAACATATATTAAAGTAAGACGATTCACCTGGCTATTAAGAAGATGTGTAACTTACTGATAGATCACCATAAAATGACAAGTCACAAGTTCAATAATCATGAGAAAAGAAAAAAAGAAACTCAATAGTCATGGATAGATTTCTTAATTACCCCAGAAAAAAAATCCTTTGTGACTCAAAAGTTTTAGAAAGTGATACCTTTATCTTGAACAAAATGACTCCTTATGCAATGAACCTATGACTCTTCACTATCCCCATTTATCATAATTCTTTACTGCATATACTACTCTTCGTTGGTAATTAATTTAGAGTTATAGGTAAATATTAAATTTTATTGTAACCTATGTTTATACTATTATTATTTTTTATCAGAAAAAGTGAAGTATTAATTATTGAGCCATTTAATATTGTTACATATATTTAAATTAAAAATGCTTTAAAGTAGATTATTGTGTTATTTATTAAATGAAAAAGCAATTTTTTAAAAATGATTTTAAGAAAATAAATTAATACTTAAGGGTATTTTCGTAATCTAACTTTTGCCTTAGATTCTTCCCACTTTTAGTAATATATATATATATATATATATGAGATATGATGATATGATATGATAATATTAAAAATAGATATACAATTTACTTCCACTGCATCCGTAGATTTTTACTTGTTCATACTATAAAAAATAATTATCATTTTTATTTGTACAATTTAAAAATAATCAAAAATAATAACTTTTAATTTATTTTTAAAAAAAATGTGTCATACTTCCAATAATTCACTTATGGACCAGTGAGACTCTAGTAGATAATGAGTGACTTGCTTTCACATTTATTGTCCGCACAACTCTATCAGTCTTCTTTTTTTTCATCACTTTCACATTATGGGCAAGTGGATTGAAATAAATGATCAAAATTTATTTAGGAGTCATTCGTCAATGGGATGAGATGATGCCAACGTAATCATGATCATATATTATATGAGACTCTTTTTTTGTTGTAGTAATTTTGTACCCTTTTTGACTTTTGACTTATGTGACACACTCTGTGACTCCACTGGGAGATGTCTCTATTTGATCAGAGCTTTGCTCTTTTATGCCTTGCTGAAGTTCTTCTGAACTTTGCTCTGGATACGAGGAATAAGAATAGTCATCCACGACTGCTGCCATAGATTACAATTAACCATGTCCATCTTCATTATAGAAGGGAGGTTGTCCAACCCTGTAATCTTGACCAGTTTTTTGCAATTCCTAAGTTCAAGAATTTTAAGGTACTCTAAATTTGATAGTGATAGGAGTGTTTGAAGATTCTCACAATCATTCAAACGCAGCTCTCTCAAGAATCGGAACTTAGAAAAATCAAAGGGCAGACAATGGAAACTGTTGCCACTCAAATCTAAAGATCTTAAGGAGGATAAACTCCCAATATCCCTAGGAATATCTGCCTCCGAGAAACCACATTATGAAAGGCATAACATCAAAATTATAGGATTTGTCAGTGCAATTACTTTCCTCTCACGGTCTGTGCCTTTTGTTTTTCCTCTTTAAACTTGTAGCTTCCGAATTCCGAATATGAATAACTTATTGATTCTATATTTAATGTGCCCCTCATTTAGTGTTTCTTGACGCACATTAAAAAAATATTACTCACTTCCCACGATTTGCATAAATTTTTTTATTGTTCTAACGAATCTATAAAAATTCACATAGAACACACGTGCAACACACATGTCCGGAGACTAGTATATATAAAATAGCCACAAGTAATTATTTGTTCCTTCAAAATTAATTTTGGGTCAACCCATTTATAAACCCCCAAAGAAGGTTAACAGAAATTAAAGGGAAGTTTCCAAGATATTTCATAGACATGTCTCAGTCACTCTTATGGACTAGAGGGACTCTTGATAAGCAATCTTATTGTGGAGGAAAGTTGATGGAAATTAAATGGAAACATTCAATTCTTTTTCTTTTTAATTGAATGGTTTCACATTCTAAATTTCTCTACCCACCAAAGGTCAATTCTAATAGTAGTTGCATCTTGAATTGGACCCTTTTTATTTTTAAGCAAATTCCTAAAATATCTCATATGTTATAAGTTTGACTCATTCATGTCATTTTCATTTGGATTTAACTCTAAAAAGTTGATTCACGTGGAGAAAATTACCCAAATTAAGGTCATAGAAAAAGCAGTACTCCATGTTCCATCCCAGGAACGATGTGGGACTACAACATGGTTTGAGGTGTGTGACATCTGATTTTCTCCCCTCCCTTCTTCCTACCCATTGCACATGACATCTTAAGTGAAAGTAAAGTGTTTTAAAAGGTATAGTGCAAGTTCACATGGTACACGGGTTATTAGTAGACTCTAACATGGCGTAGCTCAAGGAACAAATTTGTTAGGTCTGTTGGGCCAAAGCGGAAAAACACGTGTTATATACTTGGGTTGTGAGGATGGGAGTTTCCAGGGGTAGTCCACAGTACATTTGGACATTGAATTACCCCTGCTTGTGTTCTGTTTCAATCTGGACTCTGAAGCTATGTAAGTAGTTACCTTAGCAAAGGAATTCAGTTATCTGAGATTGATGCATTATTAGTGAGTCATTTGACATTCTAACTTCTATTTGTTTAATTTCTTTCGCGGTCATTCAATTTTGATCATCATATCCGTATGGGGTTGTTTCAAATAGACCCTCGACTCAAGAAAAAACAGTCCAAAGCAGTCCAGAAAAAGAAGTAACGGAAGTAAAAGAAACAACAAATAGTAACAGAACATAAAATACAACAAAACAATGTGATAATCAAGGTACAAGGAATCAAAAGAGGACTTGCCCGATCACATGCAGGGATTCTGTAATTTTCTTGCTCTTAACTACTCAGTTGGTTTTAAAATATAACCATCCATGAGAGACCAAGGCAAGTGGAAACAAACAAAACCAGGAGAGGAAAATTCAGGACTCAAGAGAGTACAACAATACAGTACCTTCCTTTCACGTTAAAGTCTGAATCAAGAAGAAGAAATCCATTCCCCTCAGCATTTCCATCTTTATCTCCGAGACATGACAACATTATCTCACCAGAAGCAAGGCAGTGAGTAGTGTGCGGGAATGCTAATCCTGTCTTTTTGATGACATCATCTGGCTGAACAACTTTATACAAACTGGGAGCCTTTGGATCCTTTTGTGTGTCAATTGCATAAATGCGTCCTGATCTGCAAGAGTAAAATTATCAAAAATCTTGAATATCATATAAGTTCTATACTTGCATATAGTCATCAAGATATATTTTTTTCCCTCATGAACAATATAGGGGAGTAGCTATAATTCTTACACTAGTGAAGGCAGGACGAGATATCGTCGAGCAGCTGATGGATCTCCATAACAAGAACTGCAGGAATTCCATCCAGAATGATGTAGTTCATCACCTTCATAAGGCATAGGCAGCCTGTGGATCACTTTTGAAAAAGATGGTGACTTAGGATCTACATCTACTGTAGCCAGGTTTTCCCCTTCCCGTTCCTGTAGTAAACAACCGTATTCAGAGGCGGATCAAAGATTTAAACTTGATCGGATTCATCCAGTTGGAATTTCAGCATTGAACTCATTGTGCTTTTGAAATCATAGGTTTATAACGTAATATTCATTGAAATGATTGCAATTTTTCACATATACACATATCTATTTTTTGTACTGAAAGTACGAATTTCATCCTTCTAGGAAAGTACTTGTGGGACTCTTAATAGGCAATCTTATTGTGGAGGAAAGTTGATGGAAATTAAATGGAAACATTCAATTCTTTTTCTTTTTAATTGAATGGTTTCACATTCTAAATTTCTCTACCCACCAAAGGTCAATTCTAATAGTGGTTGCGTCTTGAACTGGACCCTTTTTATTTTTAAACAAATTCCTAAAATATCTCATACTCCTTCTGTCCCTAATTACTTGTCCACATTTATTTTTTAGTTGTCCTTAATTACTTGTCAATTTTGACAAATCAAGAAAGGACAAAACTTGTTTACCCATTATATCCTCAATTAATTACTTTGAAAAGGGTAGAACTTCTTGAAAATCCTAAGTTTTTAATTCACCCACTTCATAATTAATAGGGGTAAAATGGTAAACTCACTATATCAATTATTATTTTCTTAATATGTGTGTCAATTCAAAAGTGGACAAGTAAGTAGGGACAGAGGGAGCTCATCCATGTCATTTTCATTTGGATTTAACTCAACTCTAAAATGTTAATTCATGTGGAGAAAATTGTCCAAAGTCATATAAAGAGTAGTACTCCACGTTCCATCCCACAAATGATGTGAGACTACAACATGGTTTGGGGTAGGGGTGTACAAAACCGAACCAAACCGCAAATCTAGTCAAACCGAAAAAAAAAACCTGATTAGTGATTTGGTTTGGTGTTGGAAAAAAAAACCCGACCATATTTGGGTTGGTTTGGTTTAACTAGAAAAAACCAACCCGAGACCAAACCAACCCGACATTATATATGTAATTTTAAAATTTTATTTTATACATAAAAATATTTACTTTGATATAATTTTAAAATATTTCTTATACTATTTCATAGTTTTTATCTTTTACTATATTATTTCTAGTTTAAAACTTAGAATTTGGAATTATCCAATAAAGATTATAGTTCATAGATGTTGATAATTATAATAAAAGTTAAATCAAAATCAAATGAATACTAATGCAAAAAGAAAATCAATTCAACACTAAGAATGACAATAATATTGAATATTTGTTCTTTAGTTTTACATTGGTTTTGACAATTAAAATACATAATCTAATTTTAATTTTCCTTAAATATTTAGTAATGTAACTTATACTTGTTAAACTTATTTTAGCAAGATTTAGTACCTTTAAATTATGATCATTTTCATTATGACTTTGCAATATTTATTTTATATGATGATTTCATTATTATTTTTTATTGAATATTTTAGTGTCATCAGTACTCATCTCATATTTTGTGTTATTTTCTTAAGAAACACCTTAGATAATTGTATTTTGGTTGGACTAAAGAAATATTTAGAGCACAAGTTAATTATATGTTTGTATGCAAACTTTACCACAAAAATCCAAAAAAATTCAAGGTTTATTAGTTTTGTTTGATTTATAAATTTAAAAATTCAACACAATGGTTTGGTTTGGTATTTGAAAAACCCGAACCAACCCGAGGTTGAAAAACCCAAAAAAATCCGAATTTTATTAGTTTGGTTTGGTTTATAAATTTAAATTTTTTACACAAATGGTTTGGTTTGATATTTGAAAAACCCGAACCAACCCTTCTTCCTACCCATCGCACATGACATCTCAATTCCTCATCATCTATGAAAGTATTAATTCCGACTTGGCACAATCTGAAATAAAGATGACCGGTGAAGATTTTGCGAGTATCTTCACCTCTAAAACTCAGAAACACATTGTAAGACAAGTGGGAAGAAGTAGCAGATGATTCTCCTACAACAAATTGTGTATTCATATTTGATGACAATATATATCTATTTTTTGTTGTTTAAACAATAAATTAATTTAAAAACATTTTTTTTTAATGAAAGAAAGATGAGTGAAGCAGCTACTACATATATACATACCTAATTGTTTTTTCCTGGAAAATTAATTTTTGGTCAAGTCATTTACAACCCCCAAAGTAGGTTGACAGAAATGAAAGGGAAGTTTCCCAAGATATTTCTGAGATATTTGTCCATCGCATTAAAAATAGATATACTTTTTTGTCATTTTTTTAATCCGTTCTAAAAAACGTGTCATCCTATTATAATTAGAATTAATTCAACTTTAAAATTTCTTTTTATCTTTAATCAAATAGTTTTTCACCATACAAATACGTAAGAATTATTTTACGCCATAAGTTTTAAAAATATATTTTTTTAATGGTGCGAAACGAAAAGACTCAAGATATTTCTTAGATACACATTTATTGTCAGCATAACTCCCTGCTTTGAACTTTTTCTTTTTGTCTCTCACAAAATTCATTTAATAGTCATTTGTCAATTGATTTGGAATAATTGATCAAAATTCACTTTTATGAGTCGTTTAGTGATGGATTTGGAGGAGAGTTATCCACATACAAAATTTGTATAAGTAATACTCCTATCATGTTTGGTAACCGGTTAAATAAGATACTATATATATTAAATCTATACAAGTAATATCATGTTTAGTAGCTAGTTTGGAGGTATGCCAGTATAAGTAATATAAGATTTAATTATGAGAAAATTTATGTATTATTTTATACCGAAACTAAAATAAATGTGCTCAGTGGTTTACATATATTTCCATTCAGTGCGACATACACCAAGTAAAACCACATGTTTCTTCTTTTTGCATTCCAAAAAAAGAAGAAAGTTCTTCTCCATTACTAAAAATCAATAAATTACACAGTTCAATCACTTATAATGTTCTCTGGCATTGTAGGTTAATCAAAGAGACACTATATTCACTATACAATGAAAAAGTTGATTCAATTTTTTAAACTAAGCTTTTAGTGCAACACAACATACTACCACTATACAATGGAAAATTTGGTTACATAAATTAAACAAAATTTTCTATAGAAGCTACTCCTATCGAAGATCGATGCTCCATTGTTCATACCTAATAATGGCTTTGTAGCCCTATAATAGTACACATTCTGCTACATCCATCTTCCCATCTTCATTGTCATCATTTTCCTCTTCTTGTGTGCTTTATGCTTTTCTGCAATCCTCAGCTTCCTCTTGGCGTTTCTCATTGGATTGACCACAGCAATGACCTTCTCTTCTTGTTTCCTCTTATCCCTCTTCGATTTGATATTCTTCCTTATATGACTGTAGATTTGGACAAAAATATGTGTTCCTATAACATTGCTTATGCTCCCCCGCACTCCTTCAGCCAGTTGTTTCACGTCGTCTGTGGAGATGATGTAAACATAATCATCAAATATATTCAGGACTACAAAGTTTAGTCACTCGGAAGCCAAAAAGGAAGTGAAGAATATTTGTAAATGCAGCTAGCACTTGGCATATAAGATAGTATGGACAGACACTTGAAACAATAAGTTAGCAAGAGATTAAATGAGAGACCATACCTGATATAACTTTTCCGGCAAACCCTTCACAAACTTTGTACAGGGGCAACAGCATATGATATGCAAAGCTTTGGCAATCAACCTCACCTTCAGGGGACAACAATCTACTCTGATCTATAAGCTTTGGTGAAACTGATTTGAAACAATTGAAGATAATTCTCATCTGCAAAAAATTGTGCACATTCCACAGCATGAGAACAGGCACTCCTAGCACCATATATGGGAGAGTAAGGCCCAAATTATTTTTTTGGAAAAACAACGAGAAGGTAAATTACATAGCAATGACTAGGCTAAGAAATTTTTTGCGAGTCGAGCAAACAGAGATATCCTTAATTAATCACCCACCTGCATATCCTCCACATGAAGGGAAATCTTTCCCATTGTCTTAAGCAAATAAGAAATGACCAAGTAGCGCGGGCCTTCATCTTCTTGATCGCTAAGGTCAGACACAAGAGACAGATAGATGTTTTTCCCTTTCCTTGAATCAAGCTGTTGAAAAGCCTTGAGTAGAGTACCCTGCTCGTCATGTTCAATGGTGGACCAGAACTTATCTTTACATTCATTTTTTCCTAAGAATGAATGCAGAGAGCAAATTGAAAAGACAAGATTTTGAGTAATGAGATCACTGGCAGCACCATCAGTCTGCAGCACCTTCAGCTGACAACAAAGAGAAGTAGCTACGAAGAAAAGTCTACTTGGCCTCATCAAAAAGTAAGTTTCTTGTGGCAGTTCAAGGTTTTCTTTACAAGCCTCAGTCACAGTGGCAAAGTAGCAAGCCACAAGACGGTTTGATATGTTGCGCAACCACAGATGCGGATGCAAAAGCAACTCACAGATTGCTTCCCACAGATCCTATGAGATGTCAATAAAAATAATAGTCAGAAAACAAATATGAATTTATCCAAAGAACAGGACAAGTTATTGGCAATCTGGAAATGGGAGTGTGGTAGCTGTGGAGCGTACTTTCCCCAATACAACAATAACATACCTAGTGAAATCCCACTAAGTGGGGTCAGGGGAGGGGAGGGTAGAGTGTACGCAGTCCTTACCACTACCTCGTGGAGGTAGAGAGGCTGTTTCCGAAAAACCCTCGGATCAAGTGCATCAAACCAAAGTAAAAGTATCCTCTTCAAACTTTAAGCCCAGTATACTATTCAAACTCTAAGCACTTGATTTTCAAATACTTCTTAACTTTACACCTAGTCTGTAGTTGCAAACTATCTTTTGGCATGCTGCCTAAGTTTGAGGACCAAAGCAATTTCACCGAAGTGGTTTTTGCCACACCAAAAAGTAATTCATTTCTTAAATCTATCACAAAGCAAAATGAGGTCCAGTGGTTTTCACATAAGTCCCCTCGTACATATGCTAAGTTGGACATATTATGGATGACTTGGTTTTAGCTCTCCTATATTTTAAGACCATAGATAAAATAATGAAATACAGCAGCACTAGCACTAATGAAATAAAGGATAGAGAGAGAAAATATAGTAATTTTTTTCATTCTACAGAGACTAATATCCATTATATAGAGGATAGATATAGAAGATATTTTATCTTTTTACATTCTACAGAAACAAACATCCAATATGTGCTATAGAGTATCAAAACAATGTCTCAAAAGGCAGCATTCAACCAGTTATGAATATCCATTAGCTCCATTTTATCCCAATAGAATAAGTCTGGATGGCAGGCAAATCTTATAAGTGTTCATATGTTGTTGTTGTCTTATTTACAGAAGTAATCAGTTAGTACCTAGTAGTAGTCACTTTAATTTCTAACATAGGATTAAAAGAAAGGAATAAATACCTCAAGATCCTTTCTGAAGCACAACTTAGGAAATTGATTTAATATCTTCTCAAACAGAACCAGTGAATAATATGCTTCTTTCCAAGATGAAATTGTTGCATCATTCGGTAGATCCACTTGCTTATTTGTAAGAACATTAGCAGCAGATTGCAAGATGTTTCTCATAACAGGTAGGAGGCTATCAATATACTTTTGGAAACCATCTTTAAGTACTTCAATGAGTAACCCCAAAACCTGTAAAAGAAATAATGAAGTCTTGAAACATGTTTTTCTATTTTTTGATGAGGAAGGTGTTATATCTCAGATACATGACAAAATAATGAGGTCAGTTTTTGTCCATTCTTCCGGCTATTTAATTCATAGTTCATATACATAAACGAATATGAAAAAAGTGAATGCCATATGGAACTTGTAATCCTTCTTCGGTATTTCCAAACTTGCTCCACAATGGCATAATGTAGTTGAATAAAAGAACAGTTTGGGGTTTTCACTCGTTTACCTGTGCTGCAGCACTCCATAAATGTGGTTTATCTCCCAGATACCAGGACCGACTAAACTCAAGAATTGACTGGAGTGAACGGGGGCTGACTCGTCCAACAAGTAACTTTATGACTGTACCAGTCATTGAACGGACTCTGTTGTCACGATCATTCGCCAGACAAACCACCAAATGCAGAAAAAACGTCTGAGATTGTTCATCTATGATGCTAACTGGGAATTTCATTATAACAGCATGAAGCATTTCAAGGATAGCTTCTCTTCCAGTTGAATGCTCATATCTGAAAAATTCAAAAACATCATTACAGAGATGTCACCATCTATAAATTTTACCAAATGAAATTATTGATTGTGCCCTTATGCCCTTGCCTTAAGTTTGAAAGTAAGAAATCAAGATGTTGTTGAAGACGTTTCTCAGATATATGGTAGTCCAGTAAAAACTGCAGCAAAATTTGGCTGCTTTTCTTACGAATTGATTCAACTTGACTAGTCACCATCAACTCTGCAACACGGTTAACTATATCATAGATTTCTGCAACTACCAACTTCCTACTCACTATTGCTTTCAACAGTGAGAGAGCCACAAAAGAGGGATTTCTTTCAAGATCAACAAAAAGAGGAAACTGGATTAGCATATGCAGTTGATCAGTAGAAAGTGTGATCTTAGTGCTACGCAAAAGCACAGTTAGCAACTTAACGCAAGACTCCAATAATGGATTACTGGATGTTACTGAACCTTGAGCAATATTCAGTAATGAATTCTTTATCTTCTCCGCCTGAGATTCAAGAGATGGCAAAGGGAGCCTCACCAGAGGAGATAAGCACCTAAGTGAGGCAGACATGACATTCTCATATTTTGAGTTTAAGCATTCACCCAATAATCTTACAAATGGATCAAGCATTGACAACAACTGATCATCTTTCTTGTCAAATTTCATGTTCTTCATGTAATTCTGAAGCACTCCAAGAGCAAATTCAGTAATAAGATGGGAATATCGTGGATCAACGCTGACCAACTTATCTGATTTAGCAATCTGGCTGCTTACTCCATCTTTCTTTTGCTTACCTTCCATTAAAGTCGATGTCTCTGCATGCCCTGGAGATTCATCTTTTATGCCATCTTTAATCAGACCATATCCAAAGATAAAGAGTTCCATCTGGTTAACGGAAGGATTACACTGTATTCCAGCAGCTATATGAGAGAACATATTCTCAAATTTTGATTTTACTTTTGGAGTCAGCTGCTTCTGTAGATGCTTAAGAATTGGCGCAAGCATCTTCAGAGCATGTGTTTTGAATGTGATGCTTTGGGCAATCAATTTAAGGGTATCATATGACTTCTGCTTCCTAGTCTCTTTCATCTTTGAAGCAATCTTCTCAACCTCTTTCTCCTCTGAAACATCACTAAGTATATCATTTACTGCAATCGAGAGAAGATCCTCTAAACAATAATCCAACTTCCCACTACTGGGATTTAGAAGAAATTTTGATAGTAGAAAATTGAGAGTGAATCCCAAAACATGCAATTCAAATCCTCTCTTCAGAGTGCCTCTCAAGACTTTGACAACAAATTGCAAGTACTCCAGCCCTAGTTCTTTTAAACAAGCAGCCAAAGCAGCTCTGGCTTCATCACGAACACTTTCCAAACGATTCTTAAGGAAATTCGCTATGCGATGCATTATAGATGGAAGGTGCGATTCCATGATGTCTCCAGGAAGTAGCTTGAGCAACTTAAGCAGAATTAGACTGATGTTTACATTGAGATTATCAGTATCAGCAGTCAACATTTTGTGTACCCTGGGAAGCATATCCTTTTGGAGGCACTTTTGTATTTCCGCAAGTTCAGAAAAGCCAATGACTTTGCCGGACTCTATCAAACTAGTATTTTGAATATCTTGCATAGAATCCTTGGTGACATGATCAGAAGGAGTCTCTGAGAAATGGAACTGGTCCAAAATGGAGCTTATTAACCGCAATAACACCTTTTGTTTATCTGGTTTCAGTGTCATCTCCCGAAAGCATCTATTGAGTAATGCATAATACAATCTCCAGTCCATGAATTTAGAAATTGATCCAACAGCTTCCAAACATGCACTTCTAATATTTTCACCCTTTCCAACTTGTCCATCAAGCAACATTTTAAAGAGAAGAGGGATAAACACTTTATTTATGAGAACCTGCACCAGAATTATTCCCAACTATTAGTACAGCTTAGCAACACAGAGCACAAATTGATGCTTAAAAGAAAAAGGCAAGCAACCACCTTAGACAGATTCCCGGAACTGATGACATTCTTAAAGCGTAACAAAGCCCTTGCTCGCCTGTGTCTCTGAATAAACATAATGTAATGGCATAAGGTGAGAAAGCGCAAAAAGAACTAGGTTTTGGACCATGTGTCCTTTCAATAAAGAGAGAATAACTAGCATCATGAGAAGGTGTAAGGTACTGAAGTATCTTCCCGTTAAAGCATAAAAGTAATACTTCTAATACTACTAATGGAGAAGCATAAATAAAATGGAGCCGTAACTTTACACCAACTTAAGATTAACTTGCAGAGTAGATATAGCATATACCAAAAAATCTATGGCATGGGAATAACTTACTTGCAAATGCACAATATTGTTGAAAAAGTCCTGCTCTGGATCTTCACTGTAAAGAACTGCAAATGATTTGAAGTCTTCCACTGTTGGAAGCTTCAAGACCATATCTCGAAGTAGATCAATCCATACCTAAAATCAGAAAACCAACATTAGCAGAAACTCCAATCCTTGTGAAATACATACCCTGCCCACTACAGCCTAACAATGTCCCTCCCTCCACTACCGGGTCAGTCCTCTACTGACCAGTGGGGGAGAGGAACCTTGAGACATGTAGACGAAAAAAAACATGTCGCATGAATAACCACTAGCAAAACAAATAACTGATTCAAGTGTTGATGGCTGGAAAACACAAAAGGAAATCAAAGGCAAGAAAGGAAAATAGAGAAAAGTAACCAGATAACTAAAGCTTTTTCAGCTCTTGTATTCCATACCTTCTGGATTGTATCTTCTTTGTTCATTGCAGTACCCATGTGCTTCAAAAAGAAGTTGCTTAGAATATGCCTAACCCAGGCTCCAGAAGATTCTTGATCAGATTTCAACTCTCTATCGAGTATTTGACTAGAAAACTCAACAAACGAAAGCAACAATCTATATGCACTCTGTCTCAAAATAAGATCCCCAGATGACATATCATGTATAGCATGTGACAGAATAATCAATGCATGCTCTTCCGGGACAGTGTGGAAAAAATCTGCACTTATCTTTTCATAAGCAGCAATCACGGTATCATAATCAAGATCTCCCAACTCTACAGTAGACGTGGCATTCAATTCACGAAGAAGATTTGCCTGTATGAAATTAAGAGGTGTTACACGTCAACAAACACCTAAAGCAACAAGTTCAAAAGAAAACTAGATGGTCTAGTAATACCGTAGGATTTACAGAAGAATCATTCCCTGCGACAGCATCAAGAACATCACAAATAGAAGTACGGACATCCAAGCCAGCAGAAATTACGAGTGGAGAAACAGATTTGACGATCTTTTTACTGCTTTCACTACCCAATGGTTCTACAATATCCTTAATAATCTGTAAAGTGCCTACACAAATCTCTGCAACCAGAAAGAAAGGTAATCTTAGAAAAAGAGCAAGGACATGAGACCAAACAGGTCCACCTAAACTGTAAGACAAAACTGAGAGACTCTGACCAGGGTCTTTGGATCTCTTTGACAGAAGCGGAAGCAAGATGTCAAGAAACTTCCTTGCAGCCAATGGTCCCTTTATGTGCTTCGATAAAAGCTTGAAGACATTGAGCTCTTTTTCCCCAGGATATTTGACAATCTTCCTGGAAAAATGAATACATCAGTTAAGAGGAGAACTGATGCTAGTGCATCTCATATAACACTTAATTACATAAAGAGGATGCTAAGTCCACTTAGCCATATAGGGTGGATGACACGTACACTCTCTCTTGTAGTTGTGGGGTGGGAGAACTATGGAAGATAATGCTAGAAAACTACAAAGAAAAAGATCTAGTTGGACAGGAACATACTTTGTGTTCTTTTCTTTCCTCCTTTTTTTTTTGGGTAGCATACATGTGTTTTTCTTTCCTTTTTTTTGTGTGTGCGCGGGGGGGGGGATCTCCCGCTCATGTATAAGTCAACGTATAGGATAAGCAATGAACTAAGGATCCTGGTCTTGTGGACAGAAACGATTCACTAATCCCCATCAATTTAAGAAAAAATGAATTAGAATAAAAGAACAAGCCAATACAAACTCAAGTTGGTAGCTCCAAATAGCAGCGAAGAAAATCGATAGTGAAAAGGAACAGGACGCTGATGAAGCATTAAGAATCAATGTACGAGGTGCCAGTAAGATAAGTTCATACTGAGTACTTCTTGAAAATAGAATTTTCCTTCACTGACCTAGATAGTTGTTTAAGAGTGCCACTACATTCTTTAAGATGATATTTGAGTCCTATGTGAATACTCATAGTTAGCACTTACAAGTGCAAGTAAAACTGTGGTCAGACAAAACTTGAGCATTATGTACATTATTATCCAACCACATTTGATGTGAAGATAACACATTTTGATAGGCTCTCTAATTGTTAAAATGTCATAAGACATCATATCCTGAGGTGACTGTTAAAATTTGTAATATCAGCTAAGGAACAATTTCGAGGCTGGTAAGTCGCAAGCCAAACGAATATACGGTTTACATGGATTAGTTATTTAAAGATTTGTGCAATAAGATATAACCAGCAAGGAAATATTTTCAGCATATGGGTCAATTTTGAGCATGATATTGAAGTCCTATAAATTGACACAATCTTCAAAAAGGGAAAAAAATTAAAGCAACAACGTTAATTTCACATTGTCATACCTCTTATGTGCACCATCATGTACAAAAAGATGATGCAAACTGCATACTAGTACATCAACGTGAGGAAGCAGTAATCTCTTAAGTGGGTTGTCTTCATTACCTAGCTCAATATCAAGATATAACAGATTCTCCACAAACTTAATAACTGAGGAAACGATGGCATCTGATGCTGTTGAGACTGCTAGCATCGAAAATACATCAGGTACAAGGTTCTTTTCTCGGGACAACAGAGGCACAAGTTTGGAACTTCTACTCATAGCCAGAAAACAAGAAAATAACGAGCTTGCTTTCTCACTACTAGCACCTTCCTGTTTGAAACTGGCAACTAAGGGTTTTACTGACAAAAAGAACAAATCCCAAAATTCAGGACTGAAATCATGATCTTCAAATTTGCTAAGGATAAAAGAGATGATCTTCAGGCATAAAGATCTCAAATCCTTGCACTGCTTTGCAGCCATGTTCGTCTGCACAAAAACAAAGACATTGGTTAATAAGATTTTTCTATACAGTATTTTCAAATACTGGTTAATAAGTATTTCTTCAATCAATTCGCAACTTCACCACAAACACAGAGCCCCCTTTTTTCTAATAAGGTAAATAATTTGATTATCAATTGAGGGAAACCCTGTATGCAAACCATATATCAAAAGAACAGAACCTACACCAAAACATGGTTCTCAACAAAAATGATCCAATCCTCCATACAAATAGGGACCTCACAAATACACCAAAAAGAAACTAGAGATAAAATACTAATTTGCATTTTCACAAAATCTAGTTCCACCCATTCAAATGCAATCTTACTGCTCTCTTTCCAAATGATCTACATGATTACTAAAGGGGCAACACCCCATGTCCTCGGGATTCTCTTCCCCCTTCTATGGGTCCAACTTTACACAACTTCCTTCACAGTACCCAGCATCACCCATTGCATACCAAACAAATTAAGGGCCCTTAAAGGTGTCCCTTAATTTGTTTAGCGTCCTCCCACCCCTTCATGATACTCCTCTACAAACCACACCCAAACACAAAGTTTCCTTTAGTTTTCTCAGAGATTATATAGAGGAAAACTACGTTAGCAGCAGCTAAAAGTTCTTGATTCCTCTCGAGATCAAACATAAATACCCATGAAAAGAAAATGGCATACTATACAGAGTGTTCCTGTCGCCTATTAAAACCAAAATGAAGTTTACTCTAACTGGAAAAATGGGAAAATTCGTACCTCCCATCCCTTCCCCATTTTAAGCCATAAATTTTATGAATAGTTGACCAAACCACCCTCAAAAAAGCTACCTCTTTTAGGTTATTGCTCAAGGGTGATCTGAAAGGAATACTAATACTGTCAACCACCAAAAACCAAATCAAGGGATATACAAAATCATTTACTATTAATATTAAGTGTCAACCACCTAATACAATATTTTGGGCAACAACATCAGTCTTTTTTTTCTGAAAGTAAACCTGCTAGACTTACAGATGATGACATTACCACGATTTTATCATCTACTTGGTGAGCATGATCAGCCAGCGTCCCATCATTTCGTGTCCCTTCAAGAGTTGATGTACAGCTGTCCAAGAGACGCACAATGCATCCCATTAACAGGTCAAGAAAAGGGCTAAGGTGCACTTCATCAAAAACAGCTACAATATCCTCAATTACATGTAGAAAACCATATCTCTTCTTCCATGAAATGACATTGATACAATCTCTGGAAAAATGCTCCAAGACACTAAATGAGTCAAGCCCATGCTGAAGAACTCCAGGTGTAGTCCAGGGCCATGCACTCTTTGCTGCAGCACCTTGTGAAGCCGATACAAGGGGTTTTATTAGCAAAGCAAAGAAAAGAGGAAGCTCTTCAATATCTAGCTGAGCTAAGAAGCCAAGAATCGCCTTTCGATGATGGACACTTGCATGCTGAGACAAATAATGCATTGAGTTACCGTATTATACTAGAAATGGTAAATAAAGAAGAGAACGTAAAGAACAGGAAACAAAAAGCTATGATACTAGAGGTCAGAGAAAATTAAATAAATTTGATAAATACCTTACGAGAAGCGAGAGCCTTTAACTTTCTGACTTTTGGAGACAGTACTCTGATAACAACAGGCACAAGGAAAGCTCTATGCCTTGTATCAACAAGATCTGATTCCCTAGATAAGCTCCACGTCGTGAGCTCCTCCCTCAGACTTTTCGAATTGATCAGATTTTTTAGATGCTGATCATACGGAAGTAAGAAGTCATCTTTCCAATTTAACAGGCAATCAAGGACCTTACTTTGCATGTCAGCATCATCTTCCTCGAGAAGTCTGAATCCCCCACCCCAAAATAAATAAATAAATAAAAAAGGAGGAAGAATACAATTAATAGGTAACCTCAAAAAAGATTTAATGAAGTACACAAATTTTGACTGTTGAGAATAATCCAAAACGCAAACCTGTACAGCAAAACCTCCTTAAAGAATTGATTGAGATAAAAAGACCTAGGGTTTCGCATCAGTCTGAATAAGGACAGCCATTCTTGAAGAACACTTTTCCACTCTTTCCCCTTAGAACCCTCCTGATTGTATAACTCCACACTGCATTTTCCAGAACAAGCAGATAAACACTGATCAACTGGAGAAGATAGAAGCGCACATACTTACTGCAAACCTTAAAAACTATAGTTGAAAAATAAAATGCACCTCTTAAGATCTTCAATATTATAGCCTAGGAACTTCAAGAACAGAGGGATGATTTGTCGTGAACGTGATTCAGCAACAGATGGAATTCTCTGTAAGCACTGAATCAACAAGGAAAAAACTGTTGCACATGACGCACCATCAGACACCGGACAGACATAAGACCTAAAGCTTCCAGTCAAATCTGCAAATATATATCACAATAATTAATAAGTAAAACCACTGTGGATAAAAAGAATAGCCAGTGGACTGTATGGACTAAAAGAAAAGCTAGCCAACAGATAAAATTTATCTTTGAGATCTGGGATAAAATAGATGGAACATACTATTAGCTGTTTCTAACGATTCCCCCTTGCTTTGAGCAGCTTCATCACGAGAACCCAGAAAAACAGACAGATAATGATCAAGGTACTCAATATATCTGTCCCACAACAGCCCAAAGTATTGACTGAGGAGGACAGCTATGCAGTCCAATGTCGGGTTCCACAAATAGCTAAAACGGTTATGAAAGATTCCAATAATTCCACTGAGAACAACAGGCATATACTCTTCAGCTACCCTCCCAGCAGATAAACTCATCTGTATTTTGGATATCAGTAGGATGACTTTTCTACTGGTCGCAATAGAAAGAGGCGTTTCTTCAATCAAAAGTAGGAGATGAATCACCTGGAAATAACCAGGAAAGGATTAGTGACAGAAGAAATTACATAACAAAGGAGAAGGTATCACATTCATACATTATTGCCATGGTAATCCACAAGAGTGGTCTGAGGATTATCCATTCTCATTTTCTTCTCAAGGGGCTGTTCATTAGTAGAACTGACATCAGTCAAAGGTTCATAGTGGCACAATATTCTCAAGGTCGAAAGCCGCAAATTCTTGTCGTGGTGGCTCAAATTTGCAGCAAACACGCCTAAGGCATCCACCAACTTACTCACTGCAAGCTCTGGGTGATACTTTTTAGTGCTTGCATCAGCTTGGATTATGGACCTTCAAGCATAATTGTAAAGGGGTTACCAACTGAAAGGAGCAAAAAGAGTTACAAACCTGATTTTCAAACAAATATGAACATACCCACAAACTGAATCCAAAAAATCAGCTACTGGAGACAACACGTGAGAACATGTCTTGTGCTTCCTTGCCAGATCTAAGAAACTGCTTACGACAGAATCATCAAATCTGGAATTTTGATTGGTCAGTGACTTGCAATAAGAACCCAATGCAGCACCAACCAAGCTCTGCCAGGTAGTTCTGGGATGCCCAGCAATGTCAGCTAAGAAAAGCAAAGCACACAAAGGACAGTCAGAAAGAGAGACATGTAATAAGTTTTAGTGAAAAAAAAATCCCTATACATTGGAGCGGGAGGGGGGAAGGTCACAGACTCATAGCAACAAGGTCATCAAAGATTCGCTTCTTTTAGAAACAGATGACACATTCTAGCATATAGGCACTAAGGTCCATATCATGAACATCCCCCAATTAAATTTTAGCACTTGGTGTGTGAAATATTTGTTCTTTTTTGTCATAAATACCAAAGGTGGTATAGAACTTTGTATAGCTAAGTTTCTCCCTAAGGAATCTAACTCATCTCAGATAACATGTCTTACCAGATTCAGTACTCAAAAGCTCATCTAGAGCATTAACCAAGTCCATTAGCAATGACTCATTTGCTGAACCACCTGCTATAGGGTAACAGCCTACGATTCCCCACAGAATGGCTAACTCATTTTCTTCAATTTGGGTAGAATATGGTTCCTTTTGAATCCGCCGAATCCAGTGGCCAATGGCTTCTCGGAGAAAACTATGAATTCTTGAAAGCTTCTCATTTGGAACTTCATCCAAGAAGCTATGTCCTTGTGCTGGCAGCCTCTTAAAAAAGATCTGCAGCAAATGTATAACCTCTTCTTCTGAAATCTCAATCATATCATTTAATGCACTGAAATGTCATTCAAAGATTAAAGATCAGTTAGCAACCATTAATTATCACATATAAAGAAGTACCAAAAAACAAGAAACCACAATTCAACCCATGAAGTGTACTTTCATGTGCAAAAGTGAAGCCAGGGACAAGGGCAGGACCTTATAATGCTAGCTCTGAAGAAATGGACAATGCAAGGGTCCTTCAATAGAAGATCTTCGACAAAAGACAGCAAACTACAACATTAGGCAATTGTTAGGGAAACAAGCAAGAAATATCACCTGGAAGACAAGCTCACATTTGCAAAAGAAAGGCAATACCTCTTATTCCTCAAATCAAACACAGGAGCCCATTGCATTGAAACAGAAGAGAGAGCAGAAATATTATTAGCTCTATATAGACCATCAAGAATGCAAAGCATTGACTGCATAACTTTGTCAACAATGTTTGATGTTTGATCAATTGCCTTCACAGTAGGATAAGGCAGAATGTAAGTCTGTACAAGTAACTGGATCAATTGTAGCACCCCTTGGTAATCTGGAATAAGCAAAATATCTTAGAAAACTATTTCATAATGTACAAGGCAAAGCACATGAACATCACTTATAGCCTACCAGAAATTTTCTGAATGTAACTAGCTTGCAGGGTAGAAACAAGAAGGGATAAAAGGCGACCAAGGTGCAATAGGTGGCCTTGAGATACACACTCCGTTATCTCCTCATATAAGCAAACCCACATCAACTCCAACTCTGTAGCTTCCAATTCCTCACATAATCTCTGCAGTGCTAGAACAAGAACTTCAAGAATAGCCTCAGCACCTACACTTTGCCAAAAAAACACGTCAAATGGAAAAGCTAGACCCAACAATATGACGGACTGTAATAACACTTCCATTTCTTATAAGGCTTTAACAATTTCATTGCTCCAACAATATTTAAAACCATTAGATACAAAGAAAACATTAATATGAACTGAGTATACATGATTAAAATCATGGTAAATTTTATGTTAAATTTTTTGACATTCTCCTCAAGCTCATATGTAAATCACAGTAAATTTTGTATATCCTACCACCTGAAAATATAGAACATGGAAAGATCTAAGTGCAATTTTATACGGAGCTAGCACTTCGAATTTTCTGCAGGCAGCAAAATAGAAAGTACTGCAATGGTAGATGAGCTTACCCCCTGTGAACTGATCACCTATTACAAACAGAGACTTGTCAGTCAGTAGGCGTAACACTTGTTCAGCCCTTGAGTGTAACCTTGAGGTGCTTCCTCTCACAACATACCACAATAGTGAACTGACAGCGGACTTTCTTATTTCCAATGGCTTCTTCGCAACTTCAAACATAAGCTTCCTAACTCCTGTTGGTTTCAAGAAGTTAATAGCAATGAGGAATGTTTAGCTGAAGACAGCAGTGTGCTTACCTTGCTCACCCATCATAAAAACAAAAAACATGTATGAACAGAATGATACACGAAAGAGATCAGAACAGGAAGGAACTGCAAAGTGATACCTCTCGAGTTGATTTCCAGAAAATCTGAATATCTAATAGCAACAACTGCATTTTTACTCTGTCTAGGCATAGGAAGAGTGACAAAACATCCTAAGCCCCTATTTGGAACTACCGAGATGCTTGAGAATATTAGAGCATTCATAACAAATTTGATGGTATTTAACACTTCTTTTTGAAGACTAATGTTTTCTAATTTCAGCCTAGGATTCTTACTGTTATAATCCCATGAAACAGGCATATCAAAGAGAAAATTGCCAGACATTGAGCATCTCTTTACAGGGTTTGTTTACAGAAATCTTTGTACAAGCTTATTTACAAGTCAGTTCTTTATTACTTCTTGATCTTTTTTTTCTGATGAAGTTAAATACTTCTGATTTAGAAACAAATGGTCTATGAGTCATCGTCATACGGTTCTTATCAGGGTTCAATCAGGATTTCTATGATAAATTCTTGATTTGCACAATGGGATGCCGAACCCAGATGCTAGAAAGGAACTGAGCCATAATAGGTATTTTACTTCTTTTCCTAGTCTTCTCAACTACCTCACTGATAACTAGCATTTAGCACCTAAAAGAGAAAACCTTGTTCTGCTTGATCAATATTTTTTGTTTAGAAACAACAGTTAACTTATTGCATAACACTTCACCATTTGAAGTCATATTTCTGCACTACTCTGCCACAAGCTTTAAAAAACATAATAACAAATTGACATAATACAGTCCAGCATCATGCTGTAAAAAGAACATCATTAAAACTTTAAGGTCTAAATAATGAGCAGGATAAGATCTATTAGGGGCAAAACTAAGAGCACCAAAAGCTGGTCATGTCAACTCTTTCCATAACTGCATTGCCTATGTAATCATTTGAATGTAGCACACAGCACAAGAGGACAAAAGATCATGAAATAAATAGAACAGGGAGTAAGGACGGTAACAATGAAGGAAATTAGACCAAATCTCCCTGCTCAGCCAAATAGTTCTAACTACGATGAAAGGCGATAATACATAATAGTAAATCAGTCCCAAAAGAAGCAAACAAGAATACAGCCATAACAGATATACTTGAAATGGCACCTAAAAAGTTCATAAACACAAATTATGCCATTTTCCATGCATTTCATTTCTTTAGACTTGGAGATGACGAAATTGTTTACTCCCAAAGCATTAAAAGCTATAAGATAGTAAGTCATCAAAAAGGGTCATAAAGGAGTGATATACAAAGTTAAGACATAGAAACAGTTGATTATTACATTTTGAAATTGATAGCTTAAAACAGGTCAGGTCAAATATTCTTTTGCAACTACATCTCTACGAATAGAAATTTCTCCAAGAACACATGACAGGCACACAGGTAGAATACCTTTTATAAGTTGTTTAACAGGAGCATTCCTCAATATGAATGATACTGAGTCGGCCATAAATTCGTGGACATACTCCTTGGGATAGTATCTTAATTGTACTGTTACCCTGTGGAGAGAGAGAGGGATAAGCTACTTACTAACACCCAAAACAAGTGGAACCTCCAATTATTTGCAGAGAACAACTTATAAGTATAATCTGCTGAATTGACAGAGAATCACAGTCATATCTGCAAAGTGAAGCTTTGATAGTTGGGTAAACTTACTTTAGAACATCAACAACATCTTTAACAAGATATTTTTGCAGGTACATCATAATAAAAGACCATGACCTGAAAATCTGCAAAACAACAAAGAAGAATTCAGATCAGATATGAAGATAATGTTGAGGCTCACATACTAAAGATTACTTTGCGCAAAACCCAGTACCTGCTCAATTATATCTGGTTCTCTATCAGCACCACTTTTGAGAAGACACGCCAAAGAGTCAGCAATCCTCTGGAGAAAGCTGGCAACAAAAATACGACTAGAATTATTAAAGGAACAACTAAAACCTGTTCTGCATGCATAAACTTACTGAAGTATTAGAACATAGTGGAATAAGCTAGCATAAAGATATGGGTAAAACTGTTGAAATGTTCTTTATGCCAAACTTGTAGAAGTTCTAGGACTGGGTTGATCTGCACACACCCACAAATACTAAACGTCTTCAAGGTCATATGGAATATTTTTTACCATTCACGACACCGTTAAATTAGACAGATGAAGCACAGGGAAACTAAGTTGCACGAACCCTTCTCTTTCAATGCTGAACTCGTGTCATATTCTTCAAAAAGACACTACTTTTGGAGAATCCGACATGCATCCGTTGACCTTTTTGAAAAGTCCGAGCAACATAACAGGGAAACAAATAAAACAGACACCAACAAAATGTATCAATTTAAAATATGAAGATAATACCTGCAAAATGAGAAGGATAAAAACAAAAAGACAGCCAAACAAGATAAGAAAGAAAAACTGACAGCAGGGGCCACAATATTAGGGAATTGTTCCCAGAAATGACGATACTATTTCCAAATATTATTGTTGTGAAACTAAAAGCAAGGTGCTAAACAATCCCCACAATGTTCATTGGCATGAAGCAAGAAGAAAATCAGATAGAAGCAGCACTCACGGTAAGAAGTCCTCCAGGAGATCTCTAGATAAGGCGGCAATCAACCTACAGATAACTATAGCTCATCAATAACGGGACTTGACAATAAAGAGGAAAAAGCAATAGTTAAGCACTTTATCTTTGTTGCTCTATTAAGAAAATGATGGGAACAATAATGTAATTCTAGGAATAGTAAGCACTTTACAGATATAGGAATATTTTTAGGAGATTTGAGAGCCTAATGTAATTCTGAAGTAGATAACAAAGTAGCATTTATGCTTCAAAAACAATCAAAGGAGTAATATTTTCTTCTTTCTTTTTTATTTTGTTGTAACTGAGAAATCTCTGAGGCCAGTGGCGCGTAGTTCAAAACTTGGTAGATAATCCCCTTCCTACACCACTTAAATACCCGCTTTTCTGTGGCAGGGTTTGAACCCGTGATTTGAGCCTAACCCACACATCATGCTTCGTGCTCTCACCACTAGCAAAGGGGTTATATTCAAATGAGAACAAATCAAGAAACCTCAATAAGTCTTTCCCTGTACATTTTTATTTATCTTTTTTATCAGAAAATCTTTCCCTGTTCATGAAAGCTCTTAATTTGGTCAATCAGAATCTATTTTTTTTAGTATTATGAATCTTTTCAGATATAAGAGGCGGTGAACTTCCGAAACTAGAGAGAAAAAGATGTACTTGTTCACAAGACGACAAAAGCAAAAACCAAGTGAATCATCAATAAAAGAATCCAGTAAGTTCCCAGAATACCCAAGGATTGGCTCAAGGGATAGTCTCCCTTTCATGTCCAGTCTCGAAAGAAGCTTTGCGACTATCAGTTCCTTCTGCAGTATAATTTGCGGTAGCGTCTGTACCAAGGGAAATATTTCCTCATAAAATGAAATAAAATCCTCTGCAGTGTTTAATTCCTGTTATTTTGTCCCAAAAAAAGAGAAGAGAAATAAGTGGAAATCCAAAAAAGAAAAGACAAAACATCCTAAAATTTAAGAAACGAACAATCAAAAGCAGTTGAAAGCAACTTCAAAATCAAATGGCAAAGCAGTCAGAAGCTATATTGCATGAACTCTTCATTTGCTTAGACATATATGTGTCGGATCTGGTGTAATGCCTAATGTGTACTTCTTGCAAGTTCTTCGAACAACATTAATACCTCTCTAAGAGTTGAATGTGCTTGAACTGGTGCTTATAAGCACTGAAACTATAAGCAAACGCACGTACCAGATCCCAAACTATTTGGACAATGGAGAAACTTATAGAACTCTTTACCAACTGTTTCTGTGTTTTGTTTTACAGCCTCATAGGGAAAAGAAATCCTGATTGAACCCTTACGAACTGTTTGGATCTTCTTCAAATACAAAAATGTAAACATAATCAAATGCAAAAAGATGTAAACATTATCCAAAACTTAATTCTAAGACTTTGTGAAACAACAGCTTCATCCCACTTCTCAAAACATCATCAACAGAATTGATTTGCTGACAATTTTTCGCCAACATCAAGTTCAAGTCCATCTAAAAGATCTCTAAACAGAAGACTTGTAACTGTCACGCTAACAAAACGAAAAAAGTTCACACCCCGCAGATGAAATATAAAGTTAATGCAATTCAACATGAAAAAAACAGTTGAAACAATGAAATTCTCCCAAAACAAAGAATTAACTAAATATTCAACAATTTTTACATATAAGGTAAAAGAAATCTTCAAACAACAATATGAAAGTACGTACTCTCCATTCTGTAATACAATCCCGGAAGAAGGAGGAACCTTCAGTGGGCTCAGCTTTTAAAGGGTCAAGATTTCTGTACACATCAATGTCAACATCCTCAATCCGCTCTGAAAATGTCTTGAACTGCACCATACATAAAATTCAACAAATTCAATCCCCACAAAAGGAAAGAAACAATTGACAATCATAGGTGCAACAAAAATGAGTACAATGGACTCATGTACAAATTTTAGACGTAAAAAATTGCTTAATGTTATGCATACTTTTTACATCATAGACTAGCAAAAAGGCAATCAGCAATTGCACATTTAGTAGGCTTGACTGTAAGTCAAAGCGTCTGGCATAACTACCCTTGACATATACACTAAATCTTACAATTGAAGAAGAACAAGCAACTGTAAATAAGTTGATATATTCAGGCCGCCTCAAAACATTAATAGTAGAAACAAAGAGCATCCATTCACATAAGATGCATTCCCTATGTTTCAATTTGTTAGTTGGTGCTAAATTTAAGAAAGTAAAAAAAGATGTTTAAATTTGTGGTTTTAAAATTAAAGATAGACTAAATGTACCAAAGATACCCTTTAATTTTGTCATCTTAAACATGCTACATGAAAAATTACAACTAAAGAGTTATCGAAAAAGGAAAAATGCATTCTTTTTTTTTTCGAAAAATGCAGTCTTTTTTTTTTCGAAAAATGCATTCTTTTTCAACCAACTAAAAAGAAAAATAAGAACAAATTGAACCAGAGGCAGTAATATTTATGAAAATACAACAACAACAAACCCACTGTAATCCCCACAAGTGAAAGACGCTGCGGCGGACTATGTGGCTGGTGACATAAAAGATATACCGGCAGTCAGCCAACTCTGCTTTCTAACGAGGTTAAGGTTGGGAGGTAGAGAGGTTGTTTTCAATACCTCGAGCTCAAAAAGTAAAAACAATAGCAACAACAAATTATACAGTTGCTTCAACAAAGGAAAACAACAGGTAATACTAAAATTGAAACAATAGTAAGAGAGTAATAATTCTAATAATATTCCACTACTTACAAAACTTGTACCTTAATCATTGACTACCATATCTTCCTATAACATGTAACAACTCTAAAACAGCTCAGAAAAATAAGAGATAACTTACAGTAAAACGGCGGCGACCCGGGGATTTGTTGAGAGATTTAACAGCATACATATCTGAATGTGTTGCCATTATTTGCTGAATCCCCAATTGCTTTGCCCCCACTGTAGGTAGATTTCGGCTGTGGGGAAGAAGGAAAACAAAAGAAGAAGCTAAAGAAGAAAGAGGTTTAACAAAAGGGTTTAAGAATTAGAGAAGAGGCGTCGACCGTCGTATATAAAAAATGGGTTTTTATGTTCACTTTGTTTCTTTTCGGGCCAAAGGGTTTGGTTGTTTTTTTACTTTTTAATTTATAAGGATCGTGGTGAAGTTTTGATCTTTAATTAGAGGTATCGGACTCGTCTAGGTCTAATGTGGAACTTTTCGATATAAATCTAGATTCAATCGAGCTTCAATGTGACCTTTATTAAGAAGTGTTTTATCCCAATGTAACATTTTTTAGCATGAATGTGAAATTTCACAATGCGAATCCAAATTCAATCGAGCTTCAATGCAAGTACCGAACTTCAAATGGAAAATAAAAAAATAAGTTTGTACTGAGTTGGATGTGTGTACATTATATTACCAAATACTATAATTAAAACAAGGATTTTTTAAATACAATATAAATAGATTATTTTATTTTGGAATTTAAAAAAAAAATATACAACTTTTTAATATTCACAAAATTGACCAAAATTTAAAAATAGAAACAATAATAATAATATATATTTACTGAAATCCTACCAGTGAAGAATAGTTGACGTAATAAGGTGGATGGCTCCTCATGATCCGAAGGGCGATTGGGAGCAACGTTTGAATGCAGATTTTATTATTATCTCGTATAGATGGAGAGTCTGTTTTCGAAAATCCCTAGTTTCAAATAGAGCAAATTCACCTAAAAAAAAAAAAAGGAAATTTAAAAAGAATAAAATTGGAAGTTCATTTAAAGTACTCGTAATTTCTTTTAATTCTATACGAGTCCATAACTTTGAGGTTTGAATGCAGATTTTATTATCATCTCGTATAGATGGAGAGTCTGTTTTCGAAAATCCCTGGTTTCAAATAGAGCAAATTCACCTAAAAAAAAAGAAATTTAAAAAGAGTAAAATTGGAAGTTCATTTAAGTACTCGTAATTTCTTTTAATTCTATACGAGTCCATAACTTTGAGGTTTCTATAGATTGACACCTCTTTCTTCTTTGGTCTATTTCTCTTCGGTCTTGCCCTTCACCAGATTCCTTGACCAAATTTAGGGTTAGCATATTTTGTAGCTACAGTGACATGGCTGACCGGAACAATTCATCGGCGATTACAGTGACGGCAGCGGTGAAACCGATATGGGCGAAGCAAGCAGAGGAAGCGAAGCTTAAGAGCGAAGCAGAGAAAGATGCGGCTGCGAAAGCTGCTTTCGATGCCACGTTTAAGAACGTCGAAGCTTCAGCCACTGCAGCCGCGGCCGCATCCGACAGTGACTTAGATGATGAGGAATATGAGCAGAAGAGGCTTGCGGAGAAGCCGATCGGTCCGGTTGACCCTATAAAATGTACGGCGGCTGGCACTGGAATCGCCGGTGGAACAGCGTGTGCTCCGTCAACTTTCACCGTTGTGACGAAGGATTCTGATGGTCGTAAGGTTCCACATGGTGGGGCGATGGTTAAGATTAGAGTTTCACCTGGTGTTGGAGTTGGAGGATCAGATTTGGAAGGGATTGTGAAGGATATGGGTGATGGGACATACACAGTGAGTTATATTGTTCAGAAGAGAGGAAATTATATGGTGAATGTTGAATGTAATGGAAAGCCTATCATGGGTAGTCCTTTCCCTGTTTTCTTCAGCACAGGTTTGCTTTTTTCTTCACTTGGAGTGGTGAATTTCATACTGCTTTGTACTTCCTACGTCAGGTAGCTTAGCTTAGTGAAAAATAAAGAACTTTGGGAAGCAAAAGATGCTAAAATTAGCTGGGATGAAGGTCTAGTGACAGTGGCAACATACATTAGGTGTAGTAGTATACGCCAAATCTTTTTAGTTTGTCTAGAAAATTGTTGGTTAGAAATAATTGTAGTGATACTCTAGTATTAAAGAAATGTGAATTGTTTAACATTAGAATTAAATGTGTTCCAATGGAGCAAAATGGAAAGCTTATTATTTAGAGGGCCTAAATTTTTCAAAAAGCTGTGTAAAATTATGTAAAGTTTTCTTTTTCAGGAAAGGATTGGATTTAAGAACTAAAGATACTCTTTCAGAATGATAACATTTATCTAAACTCTAAAATACTTTTCACCCAAGGTCTGATTTGACTTCTAAAAGTTGGATCAAAGTGAGTATGTGATTGATTTGTGTTTAATCATAAATGTGGTTTGTGGTAATGTCAAATGTGGGTAGTTGATTGGATTGTAAATTCTCAAATGAGGCTATGATATTGGTTTTATTAAATGGATTGCATCTTTTTAAAGGCTTGCTTGAATTATTTAACCTAAACTAATCAATTTTACTAATCCGAATTAATAATTGTCTATCGTACTAAAAAACAGGTGGTTTTTTTAAAGTATATAGTATCAATGGAATTGCTGAGATGAGGTCCATTTGATTATGGTTGGTCAATTCTTATTTCCGTCGTATGCTATTTAGTTGAATTGTCTTGATAATTTCTGTTGGTATCAGGATGGCTTGTGGAGTTCTTTTAGTTGTTGTTTTGGACTTTAAAACATCAGAATCAATAGGAGCCCCATATAAAAGCCCCCTCAAAAAATATTCGGGCTCCTATTTAATTGTGATGATTTAAAGTCCATTTCTGTTGTCCCAAGTTTAATGGAGCTGTTTGGTGTTAGATATGAGATACGTAGCACCTCAATGTAATTATGGAATATACTATTTCACCTTTGGAACAATTTTCACCACCCATCAGTAGTCTAGAATTGTATCTGCTGCACCTCTCCACCATAATTATTTTGCTCTACCCCAAATAGAATGTTGTCTTCTTGTGTGTTCACTTTTGTGCCTTCCGTGAGTATGTATATCTACTTTTTTGATCTATGCATTTGTCCTTTGTCAACATTTCTAAATTCCTGTTAGAGCTAAAACTTTATTAAAAATTCATTCCACGATAACCTTACCACTACCAATTATTCAGAATATAAATTACTCAATTAGATGTCCCAAGTTCTTTTGTGTTGGCTATGGGTTTTTATATGAAGGGAAGTAGAAAGAGTGTAGGCATATCCATGATAAGATAAGATGACAACAAAGGTGTCAGTATGGGTTTGGCTGAAGCGGAGATCATAAGTTGATGGTGCATCATAGCAGGAATGTGACTCAGTCTTTGATTTATTGCTTGGTTACCGTATTTTAGTCACATAAAAGCAAAAGGACTTTATATACTGGCTAGAAGCTTTCAAACTACTACCCCACCTTCTGTTCTTTTCTCGAATAACTCTAACCATATTTTTTCTTTTTTAACATTCCTCTCTGAATCTGTTTCAGAACTTATATATAAAATGTGGTACTGCTGTTCTCTTGTGCTTACTCTTATTTTTCTCTTTTTGTGATGTTCTCATTAATATTGTGATGTAGTTTGAATGAGGAATGATATGGTTGACGTATAACATGGAACTGTAACAGTATGTTAGATATTTTCCTTTTCAGTACATAGTTATGATGAAGATGTACTCATGTTTTGGTTTACAAAATTCAACATTGTATTGTAGATGTTAAAGAATTTAATGCTGTATTTGTATCACACAGGCAGTACGACTGGCGGGCTATTGGGTATAGTACCGTCAACAACATTTCCAAATATGGTCAACCAGAACATGCCTAATATGCCAAACTATTCTGGTTCTGTATCTGGGGCAGTCCCAGGATTGCTTGGGATGATACCAGGTATTGTTCCTGGAGCTTCTGGAGGTGTAGTTTTACCTGGAATTGGAGCATCTATTGGGGAAGTTTGCCGAGAGTACCTTTATGGACGATGTGCAAAAACTGATTGCAAATTCAATCACCCCCCTCACAATCTTCTAATGACTGCTCTAGCTGCGACCACCAGTATGGGAACACTTAGTCAAGTTCCCATGGCACCTTCTGCGGCTGCTATGGCTGCTGCTCAGGCAATTGTTGCTGCACAAGCTCTTCAAGCGCATGCTGCTCAGGCACAAGCACAGTCTGGAAAAGATTCGTCTGGTATTTCTAGCTCTCATTACTGTCTATAAATTCCTCCTATTTGTTGATTATTGTGAGTTATTCTTAAAATTTCCTTACTCCACTAGTCCACTTGTACATTGATTCTTGAATTTTTTTCTTGTACTTCTATCTCCCATCATTGCCTAATAAGTAATTTATATATTTTTTGTTACTGGGGACTGCTCATAAACTTTTCTTACTTAAGTTTCTTCAAATTATATTGCTTCTATAACTTAAAGAGAGCAGATAGGCTCTTACTACTTTCTCTCTGCTTCTTCCCCCAACCTACTCATCATAAAATATGATGTGTAGAATTAAAAATGCATATTGACATTTCTGCTATGTATCCTTGAAGTGTACCTCATTCTACTTGTTTGTGCTATTTATGTTTCTTTATGTATCAGGTGACAAAGATAGAAAGGCCGAATCCCTTAAAAGAACTTTGCAAGTCAGCAATCTCAGCCCACTTCTGACAGTGGATCAGTTGAAACAGCTGTTTGGTTTCTGTGGTGCAATCATTGATTGTAGCATTACTGAATCCAAACATTTTGCTTACATCGAATACTCAAAACCCGAAGAAGCAACTGCTGCTTTAGCATTGAACAATATAGAAGTTGGAGGTCGCCCCTTAAATGTTGAAATGGCAAAACAACTTCCTCCAAAGGCATCTGTCTTAAATTCATCAATGGGCTCTTCTTCTTTGCCCTTGATGATGCAGCAAGCAGTAGCAATGCAGCAGATGCAGTTCCAGCAAGCCCTATTAATGCAGCAAGCTATGACTGAACAACAAGCTGCTAATCGAGCTGCAACCATGAAAACTGCTACAGATTTGGCTGCCGCAAGAGCTGCAGAAATAAGCAAGATGTTGAAAGCGAATGGCCTGGTTTCTGAAGATAAGGAAACTGATGACAAAGCTAAGTATGTCACTTGAGCTATTTTTCTTATATGCTTATAATCTATCTCATGTGTTTGGTAATTCATCTAAACTGGTATCAGGAGTATCTTGTTTAATTATTAATAGTTGAACTTATTGCACCTGTAGAACATCACCATGCCTTGTGTTTAGGAAACAGCATGAAGTGAATGTAAGCTATGCATATCCATACCTGTAGATACCAAAAAAGGTTACATATAGCTGGTTATGTTCAATGCTTTGATTATAATTGACAACGTAATAGACTTAATTGTGAGTCTTGCGACCTTTTAAGATTCTCTATGGCTGTCTTTGATCTTGAGTGATAAAGAGGTCACTAAAAAGTTCCAATGAAGAGAGAGAGAGTCAGAGAGAGAAAGAGGNGGGGGGGTACTAGAAACAATCTTAGTATCTGCTTTATAAGTTATATGTGAGCGGTTCTGGGAGGAGTGGAATCTAATTAAAAGGATGCCCTACTGAATCTCCCAGGTATCATATGTTTTATAAGGGTGGGATTTGAGTGGAGTGGGACAAGGACAAGGGTTTCCTTGTGAATCTTCCAAGCATCTTATGGTTCATATAAAAAAATCTTGAATAATTGTTGCATAATCTATTTCAGTTCTGCAGGAAATCCTATAATGTTTGCTGGTATTGGTTGTTCCTTATTAAAACAAATGTAAGGGATGTTAATCTGGAGCAATTTCTAGGAAGGTGACACTTTTTTTCTAGGATTTGGATGTCCAAGAGTGTATAGAGTTTCTCATCATCTGCTATTTATTTGTTTGTTTAACTGTATTGGTCTTCTACTAACGAGTTGCACTGTTATAGGTCACCTTCTCCCAGTCGTGCTAGGTCAAGATCCAGGTCACCATCCAAATCTCGATCCAGATCAAGATCTCCAATAAGTTATAGGCGAAGGCGCAGATCCCGTTCTTTCTCTCCTCCACGGAGATCAAGAGATTATAGATCCAGGTCACCTGTGAGATCCCGGCGCTATTCAGGCTACGAAGATGAAAGGCGGCCATATAGGGATGTTAGATATGCTAATGAAAGAAGTCGAAGACGGGATTTTGTTAGATTCTATGATCGTCGTTCTCCTGTTTCAAGGAGAAACAGAAGTAGAAGCACAAGTCCCCGAACTAGAAAATCTTACCGTGACGATTCAGGCTCACCAAAACACCGCCGAGAAAGTCCGGCACTTAAGACAAGTAGAGCTTCTCGCCATGAGTCAGTATCGCCTGAACATAGACGAAAAAGTAGGTCATCCCCAAAAGATGGTGAAAGAAAATCAAAATATAGCAGGCGCTCGAGATCAAAGTCTGCTGAAGTTAGGGACCAGTCTGATGATAAGCTAGAAGGAAGCAGGGGTGAGAAAGCCAGGCAGAAGGATCAAAGAAGGTCAGCATCACCACAGGTTGATGAAGATGCACAGAAGAAAATGTCACCGGAAGTTGTGGAAGAAAGCAAGTCAAAGCAGAGAAGAGCCTCCAGGTCCAGATCGCCAGAAGAGAAGCATCTTTCTAGCAGAAGCAGAGAAGAGAAAAGAAAGCATCATGCTAGAAGGCGCTCCAGGTCAAGGTCCAAATCTCCTGAAGAGAAAGTTCACTCTAGTGATAAAGTAGACAGAAATAAAGGAGATAAACCTAAGCATCGAAGTAGAAGGCACTCAAAGTCAAGGTCCAGATCTCCTGAAGAAAAACATCATTCAAGTGCTAAATTGGAAAGGAGCAGAAAAGAGAAATCAAAGAGTCGAAGTAAAAGGCGCTCCAGGTCAAGATCTGTCGATGATAAGCAGCACGGAACTAAACAGTCAGCAAGCCGTTCTGATAGCCGACGATCAAAGCTCAGGGCACGTTCTAGATCAAATTCTTCTGAAAGTAGGCATGGATCAGGTCAAGATGAAACCATAAAGGATGACGTGAGAGGTCATAGGGGTCACCAGAGAAGATCTAGGCAGGATGGCAATAATCATGGAACAACTGAGATTAGCTTGATGGAAGAAGATCCTGCTAAGGGAATGTAAACCAGTGACTGATAGCTTCCAATTCAAAGAGTTCTGAATCTATGGGTTATGGCTTGTGATACTCAATTGTGTGAACATTTTATTTTACCATTGCAGAAAACATGAGAAGTTTTGAGGAAGCATGATGTCCTGGAAGATCGTGATCCCAACACCCGATGATCAAGAAAGATCTGTTAAGACTGAATTAATTGCAGTTTGTATGATGAAAACGCCTATTTTTGCTTCTTTTGCAGGTCCTTCATGGAACATAACCAGAAAGTGAAGTAGCATTAGTTGAAAGGTTGAGTATCAAGTTTGTGCCATCTTGGATCAACTCTGCTGAGTTTCTTGTGAACTACTTTTTGAGCTCATGTATGGTGAACTTTTACCTCTGTCAGTAGGTAGTAATTTCTTAATTGTATGTCTGTTTGAGGATTTTAATTACCCCTTATCCTTTTAGTAATCTCAGTGTTGTGAAGGAAGGTATATCAATTACCCTTTCTTGTGAGGGAATTGTGCCTTCCACTGAAAAATTTGTATGTCCTTGAGCATTATGTTCTCATATCCTGTACTCATTAACTGATGCGATCTAATGATAGGGTAGTTTCGAAAAGCTTTCTAATTAAGTAGCTTAGTTGTCTTATGAATCTATTATACTACCTTTGCATGATGAGTTAGTGATGTTGTTAATTCGGTAGGAGGCTCCAATTTTATTTACATTTGGTGGCTTGGTGGGCCTGTTAAATTCCAAAAACATGCAGGTCTTGGGACTGGTTCTTGTTGGCGCTTTATCAATTGAATGGGCAAAGTTATATCTGATTGTATTTGAAGGTATGCAATTGAAATTTTTGGTTGTTTGAATGGGAGGGCATTCACTGCTTTTGGAACAATTATTTTAAGAATGCTGGCTGAAAATTGTTGGGATGAAGAAATATGTTAAAGTTTAAGGTTGTTAATCTTCACATATTTTGCATTGCTTCTTTCCTCATCTTTTCTTCTCCTTTTTTCCATTTTCTCCTATTTTTTTTCCCTTTTTTTTTTCTTTTGTCTTTCTTGAAAATGTTTGGTTAGGCAGGCTGCTATTAAGGTTAATGTAACCAGATGTTGCTGAGATGATAGTGCATGATGCTCCCTGAATCGAGCATGAAACAGATACTCATATCTGTTCTTTAATTGGTGGAACTCAATTGTTCCATAACAGGTAAAATCTTGTTGAATTCATTAGCTTCTAGTTTTTATCCTTGCAAACGGAGTAATGGAGGACATGATGGTTATTGCTCAACACCTCTAGTTCACACACAATTTTAGTAGCTGAAGTTGTCCAATTGATTAACAGGTGGTTTATCTGGCCTCTTGCTTATATTTTATTCGTCAGTGTCCTCCGGGGTTACAGTAATTAAAGTGATTGGAACCTCTTGCAGTTACTTCAAATATTAGGAAAAAATATTGCACTTAAGAAAAACAATAGGCATTAAGAAAATAGAAGCGCTATTAAGTCATTTATTTGGGGGAAATGGTATGTATGAAATCCACATTTGCACTGTATGCTGACACTTGTTTGTAGCATGCTATGACATGTAAAAGCTACATACATTGTATGAAATAACCTTATCTGAGGAATTCCTTGATCTGTATCATATATCTGATTGTGGAAATTCTCGCATTACCCTTGTACTTTATATTGACTCCTGTGCTCTCATGGTGGCCACCTTATTGTCTTCTGAAGGCATTCTTTGTTAACTGTCTGAAGAATCTCTGCCTTCTTTTTTTTTTTTTTTGGGTTTTCCGTTTTGTTTTTTCTAGGTGGTGCTGAATGTATGGGACTGAGAGCTGTATCCTGTTGTCAATCTAGATGTGGTTGATGTCACACTTATAATTTCCTTCCCTTCCCCCTTCCTTTTTCATTTACATTCACGTTTACCCTTCCCCGTCTTTCATCTCTGCTTCTCTCCCTTGCTTTCCTCGTTTTGTTATTTGGGGTGGTTGGAGGTTCTATAAGGAGTAGTATGACTAGCTAAAAGGCACAAGCAGCAAGGCGAGGAAACATTAATTTTGGCGGGTGATTTGACAATGTATTTTTGCTAGGATGTTTTTGTTTGGACCAGGATTATATCTCAAGAGTAGACACTTTGTTTAGGTGTGTATGGGCCATCTATGAAATAAAAATCAACAGATATTTTTCAGTAGTCTTCTTCCTTTGCATGTTAAAGTTTCAATACACCCACATGATGCTTATCATCCTTCTTTCCCATCAATTCTTCGCTAGTAGACTATACTTGGGTTAAAAATGATGTTGGCTGATACCATTTTCACTCCCTGATAGCAGATTATCGTATAGGGTAAAAGCTGATTCTGACCCCCCGAAATTTGCCTAGTGTTCTCATCCCTGGATCTGAAAGATATTTGTGTCTTATGAACTGATTAAATTATCTCCAGAAGCAAACTATGCTTTTGTTTTGATTTGTCTATCCCCTGATGTTTGGTGTGGTTCTGTGGACTCTTGTTTGACAAACATCCCGTTCTATTCGCTTATACGCTTTGTGCTAGCTCACCAAGAATGCACATTCCATAAACTTATCGTATGCATATAACGAGGAATCTATTCTTTTTTGTTTAGTTTTTCGTATAATTTGATATGCTTCGAGTCTTGCTCTACTTATTTTCTGGGTTTCTCTATTTTTGGGTGTGCAATAGAGTAATCTGAAGCTGAGTTATGAATGCATGTAAAAGATTTTGAACGAACATTGTATCATCAGAAGGTTTGAGGTCAAGAAAAAAATTAACGGAGCTGTAGGTGTTATCATTTTCAATCAACCGTTAAAACTTCTGTTCTACTTATTAGTCATATAAACAATTTAATTGTAACTAAACACTCTAACTAGTCCTTGTTGTGTCTAGTGGATACTGTGTTGATGTGACACGTAAATTTTTGAAAGTGTGTAGATGATTATTTGGTAGTTGAAGTGTTCAATTGAGACGAGTTGATGTGTCTGAATGTGCATATTGTTAGCTGAGGGCGAGTTTAAGTAATAATACTATGGGTTGAATTAAAGTTTTTTTTATGTGTGTAAAAATTTGTGGTAGTGGTGTTTTTTATAGTTTGAAATTAAATTGGGTTTGTTTAATTATCTTGTTTTAGTCACCTAATTTGTGTGTGTTTATATGTTTGGTGTCTAAGTTGAGGGCAATTTTCTTTAGTGTGATTTTTGACTATGTCGTGCATACTACTTTTGGAGAATCCAACATGCAGTTTTTGACATTTTTGAAGAGTTTGAGCAACATAGGTTGACAATACTCTGCTATTTTAATTCTTTTTCCTCTAGAATTTGGTATGCTTAATATTTTTGTGTAGAACATATTAGTCATGTAAACAATTTAATTGTAACAATTTGTTTACATAAATTGAAGAACAGTTCACCAGTAACCACTAATACCAATTGAATTAGTCGTCGTTCGATTGTGATTATGTTGAAATAGGGTAAATTACGCTAAATACCTTTGTAATTTGAATCAATTGCACCATGTAATTTTAAATTCAACACTTAGATAAGTTAAGGCTTGGNCTGTTCTACTTATTAGTCATATAAACAATTTAATTGTAACAATTTGTTTACATAAATCGAAAAACAGTTCACCAGTAACCACTAATACCAATTGAATTAGTCGTCGTTCGATTGTGATTATGTTGAAATAGGGTAAATTACGCTAAATACCTTTGTAATTTGAATCAATTGCACCATGTAATTTTAAATTCAACACTTAGATAAGTTAAGGCTTGGTGTACGTACCTACAATGTTTGTACTTATCAATTCTATGAAATAAATATAGGATAAGATCATAATTTTGTACTTTTTACACCATCGAAATGAGAAATATCATCTCGTAAAAATTATGATCTTATCCAATACTAAGGTGTACATTGCCATAAAGTTCAATATCAATGTACAGCTTTTATCTCTGATTTTTGTATTTTTGCAATTTTGAGAAGTGACAACTTATCCATCCACGTAGAAAGAGTAGCCAATCTTTGGCAACTTTAGGTTCATGTCAAAATCATTATCAACAAACAAATTTAGGTACAACTTACAAGTTGTTATTTGGTGCAAAAGTGCATTAATATATTTCTTTTTCGTATGTGGGGCTAAAGTAACGTGGCGACTTACTCATTCAATGACTTTAGTACTAGACGTTCCCAAAATGAAGACTTTTAGGTAAATTCATTTTAATAGACAAGGAAAGCTTGAAACTTTTTCCATCTCTCTCAATAATTGTGTCGAAGTAGTTTTTAGTGGGACTTTCTCATGAAATAATTGTAATGAGGATTTTTATCGTATATTCCTTGTAATTATGATTAATTCACAAATTTTAAGTAAGATGGTAGAAAGTGAGCAAACTTTTTGAATCTCTCTAGAAGCTCGACAAAATTGTTTGACTCACAAATATCAAATTGTTGGTGTATCAAACTCAATAAACCTAATGACATTTGGTTTTTTTGATAATGAGTTCATCTAAACCTGATATTTTTTAAGTGAAACATAATAGTATATAAACGAAAACCTTCTGAAATATTGAAAATATAATGAAGTTTAATGATAAAAATCTTAAAAATCAATTAACTCATCAAATTAAGGTACTTTATCCATCTTCAACTAAAACTCATTACTACTATGGCTCCCTAATAGGTTGTGAATTAGCCACTAATTTATTTTAAATTGAAAATAGTTAAAACGACATAAATACCTTTCACTATGGTAAAAACTCCAACCTCTCGGATAAAATATGTGAAAATTTCATCCTTCTTAAATTCCACATGTGAAACTATATTGAATTACTCAATACTCGCTTCTAGTAGTGAAGTTATGAAATTTATTAAGGGATCAAATTATGACGAAGTAAACACATGAACTAGCCAAAGAGAGTCCAACATATATATTATATTAATGGTGTAATTTTCGGTAAGTCGCGCCCCTATTCTCCAAATTTAATTCTTCAATTTTAACTTTTCATCTGATATATTTATAATACATTCAACATATTGTTACGTCAAAATTAAAACCAAATGGAACGTATCGAAATACTCCACTTGCCTTTTTCTTATATATATACACACCTAAAAACCTTCACACTTCAATCAAATTCCACAAGAAGAAAAAAAAAATGTATCTAAGAACCCCAATAGATCGTGTACTATTTTCCCCATCATATCCACACTTTTCAAGAACTCAAAAAGTGTCTTTGAGAGTTCATTCAAAACTTAACAACAATGTGATAGAAATTACTGAATCAAAAAGCTTTTATGAGCTTTTGGGTATTCAAGAAACTGTTTCTTTATTAGAAATCAAACAAGCGTACAAACAATTAGCAAGAAAGTACCACCCGGATGTTTCACCTCCGGGTCGGGTCGAAGAAAATACCCAAAGGTTTATTCGGGTTCAAGAAGCTTATGAGACATTATCGGATCCTAAATCAAGAGATATGTATGATAAAGATATGTCTAAAGGCTTTCACTTTGCATTTTCTCCTCGTAGAAAGTGCCAAAATGATGAGGTTGGTTTTTTATTTTTTTTGATAATTTTTTTTTGGATATTTGGGTGAATTAAAGTTTTTGTTTTTAAAATTTGCAAATTATTGTATTAAACATTTTGACTTTGAGTTAATTGATAACTTAACACTCTAACTCGTCCTTGTTGTGTCTCGTGGATACTGTGCTGACGTGACACATAAATTTTTGGAAGTGTGTAGATGATTATTTGTAAATTGGAGTATTCAATTGAGACGAGTTGATGTGTCTGAATGTGAATATTGTTAGGTGAGGGCAAGTTTAAGTAATAATACTATGGGGTGAATTAAAGTTTTTTTATGTGTGTAAAAATTTGTGGTAGTGGTGTTTTTTTAGGTTGAAATCAAATGGGGTTTGTTTAATTATCTTGTTTTAGTCAACTAATTTCTGTGTGTTTATATGTTTGGTGTCTAATTTGAGGGCAATTTTCTTTAGTGTGATTGTTGACAACTAATTGTTTGGACTCTTCACTTTCGATGTCGTACATACTATTTTGGAGAATCTGACATGCAATTGTTGACATTTTTGAAGAGTCTGAGCAACATAGGTTGACAATACTTTGCTATTTTAATTCTTTTTTCCTCTAGAATTTGGTATACTTAGTATTTTTGGGTAGAACATATTAGGATATAGTTGTGTGAGTGAAAAGGTTGACAACAAGGTCTGGGATGGATGGAATATTAGTGTTTGGCTGATATTTGATTTGAAACAGTTGTAAGAATCAGGGGCGGAGCTAGCAAGGCGCAAGGGGGTTGCCCCAAGATCAATTTTTTTTAAAATGTGTATATAGTAGATGTTGAATCCTTTGACTTCTTTGTGTCTTTACTTTTTATATTCTGAATTCTTTAGTGAAGATCCTAACTTTGCTACGAGTAAGGATCACTCATAGAACATGGAGTTAGTATTGTTGAAATGCCATATACTTCTCAGTGCATCTCTACAACTTTATACAGCCTCTGCTACTGAAAATATATCGTTTGTTTAGAGAATCGCAGCTTTTGCATTCATGTAATTGTTTTTTTGTTGTTGTTGTACAGTGATATATCCGCGAATTCTATCTTGATATCTTCTATTTTCTTCACTGATATGGTTTTCTTATATGCATTTAGTCAATGGAGGACACCGGTGAATGGAAGAATCGTTGGCATTCCCAGCTATCCGAGTTGAAAAGAAGAAACACACACAAGGACTCTGTTAACAATATGTCATGGGGTGCACGTATGCGTAGACAAAGGAATGAAACATCGTTATAACGAATAATCCTTGTTATATAGTTTTTATATATTGCTTGTATATTAGATATATAATTGGAAGTGTTTGGTTAGCATTGATGTTATAAGTAGTGTAACAACTATGTAAGTTGCTAACCAAATATAGGTAACTGTTTGTACATAGAGTTATTTGAATCAAGTTGCTATTTTAACCATATCGCGCTATTATTTCTCGAGCTATTTACATGGTTTCTGCATTCGTATGTTGAATTTGTGTCAATCGCGTTCTTTGTTTTGGCAATGATTGATGCAAATAGAGAGACTTTTTTATTCATGTGCAGTTGTTTTTCAAACAAAAGGAAGAGTGATAGTGGCTTTCTCTTTATAATAGTATTTGGACTTAGAGCCGTCAATATGGGTCAATTCAACTTAAGTCAGCCCAGTCTACATGGGCTGTATAAATTATTGGCCCAACTTCTCATTTGAGGACCTTCAAAATACTAACCCAATCCAGCACTACACGGCCTATGGGCTGTTGGGTGTCCAACAAACCTTTCTCATTCACCGCAGTTTCTCTTACTAGCAGATAAAACTACTAATATCACATCATATAGAATACCGATTGATAGACATTCAAGTTTATTATATAATTCATATTGATGATGTTATTGTTTTCGCGAGCGTATCCTTTCTTGGAGTCATAGTTGTTTCCAATCAGAAGTTAATGCATGCTTTCCTAAAGAATAAAAGGGAAATTATAGCCCAATGTTTTTGGCTATTTAATTACAAAATATGTACGTAGTGTATAAATAATGAATACTTTATACAAGTATATACATATACTACAATTCAGAGGTGTATCCAGGATTTTGGAATGATGGGTGCACAGTGTACTATTGTGAAATGGTGAATCTAATTGGTTTGACACTTAGTTTCGTATCGTTGCAAACAGTTAAAATTTTAAATCTATAGGTCCAAAATTGAAATGATTAAATAATTATAACACCAAAAATGCTACCAATAACCACTTAAAGAGGTGTTACCTAATTTTAAAAAGAAAAATAGTACAAGATATATAGATACAAAATTCAAATTTCTAATGTCACTGAGAGGTGCACCCAATCATCATTCCATTATATGATACTTCGATTGTGGGTTTACACATCTATATTTAACAAAAAATTTAAAAATATAACACTACTATATATGATTTCAGGAGGGGAGCATGGGTTCANATTTTAACCATATTGCGCTATTTATGTTGTGAATGTATGTTGAATATGTGTCAAATTGCGTTATTTGTTTTGGCAATGATTGATGCAAATAGAGAGACTTTTATATTCATGTGCAGTTGATTTTCGAACAAAAGGAAGAGTGGGACTAACTTTCTCTTCCCAATACTGTGTAGAGCCGTCAATATGGGTCAATCCAACTTTAGTAAGCCCAGTCTACATGGGCTGTACAAATTATTGGCCTAACTTCTCATTTGAGGACCTTCCAAATGCTAGCCCAATCCAGCACTACACAGCCCATGGGCTGTTGGGTGTCCAACAAACCTTTCTTGGTTAAGAAAGATTCATTCACCGTAGTTTCTCTTACTAGCAGATAAAACTACTAATATCACATCATATAGAATATCGATTGATAGACATTCAAGTCTATTATATAATTTATTGATGATTTTATTGTTTTCGCGATCGCATCCTCTTTTAGAGTCATAGTTGTTTCCAATCAGAAGTTAATGCATGCTTTCCTAAAGAATAAAGGGGAAATTATAGCCCAATGTTTTTGGCTATTTAATTAAAAATATGTACGTAGTGTATAAATAATGAATGCTTTATATAAGTATATGCATATACTACATGTAACATATACACATACTATATATCTATAATATATATACATATACTATACATATCTATACACAATAATATAGACGGTCAAAGTTTGTACTTCGGTCTTTAGTCTTCAATCTATAATCATGTTGGTAAACTAGATGGTCGAAGATTACATTTTACCTAAGTTTGACTCTCTTGAAGGGTGATAAGGGTCAAACATGTAGTCAAATACATTAATTAAATTTCATAGAAAGTAACTAAACAAATATCTATTTTTTTACTGAGACTGTAATTTCATAATAACGGGGTGTTCACTTAAAACATGAAAAAAGGTAAGTAAATATGATTTTTAATATTGTGTCTCTATATTTAAAAAAATAAGGAAATAAAATTTGGTAAATTAATCATTAATTTTTGTCACTTATCAAAATCAAGTACTTTTAAAAGTCTATATATTTGAGACAATTCTTAAGCATTTTTCATTATCTTTTGATTTTTGAGCACTAAATCACATATTTTCAATGGCCTCTACAAAATTCTCCCTTCAGTCAATTTTGCTGCTTTGTGTGGTTTTGTATTCTCTTGTGAATCTCCATCAATGTATGTTTAGCATAAATTATTGAGATTTTGTTTTCAATGTAAAACTCGTAAAAAATATGATATTATTGTTTAGGTGATTTGATAGTATAAGAAATTTTTTTACGTAGTAATGTCGGTATATAAAAGCTAATTAACTAATTTAATATGTTATTATATTTTACGAAATGCAGGTGATGAAAGCACGAAACTTAATGCAAACGATGTATGCGACCAACTTGTGGTTCCTGGTGAACCACCTCATTGGTGTTGCACGTTGGACAAACCACTCAATTGTGACTATCTTTCTCTACAAAATTGTCAAAATAATTGTCATTAATGATAAATTATGTGACTTGTATTAGTGATTCTTCATCATTTCCAAGAGTTTAATAAAATGATTTTGAAGTTTCAATTTGATTAAAATGACTTATAATCTTTTGTGATTTTTCTTTGTTAATTCAAGTAAGGATATAAGTTTTTTGTCTAAGCTAAGTGATTTATTATATTTGTTTGATCGGAAAATTTCTGATCTCCGTTTTATTAAATTCTTCTCTTAGGCAAGAGCTTACTCAATTCTTTTTTAAGCTTCCGTAAAGCTCTCCTTTCCTTTGAGTTGTATATGAAGAAATATAATGTCCTTAGTTGTATGTAGTTTTGTAACGTCAAGAACCATATTAATTAAAAGTCTGTTTGGATTAACTTGTTTTATGTGCTTTTAATCTGAAAATAGCTTTTAAGCACCAAATTTTAAGCTATAATAATAAAAATAAATCAAAAGTCGTAAGTTAAATTTTTTGACTTATAAGTCAAAAGTAAATACAAACAAGTTCTAATTAATCATTCTTATTATTTTTACAAATCAAAATTTTCAAGAACATAAACGACGTCATGCTTTAAATAAAGAAAAAAATCGACTAGGGGAATATTAATTTTGTATTTAACTTCTGGAATTTTATTTTTAAAATTTTATAAAAAGTAAGCTAATGTCTTCTATTATATTGAGATGAGAATATTGTAATTATCATATCTAAAACATGTAAAAGATAAGTAGTTGAAATTTTAAATATTGTGTCTCTAGATGAAAATTAGGTAATAAAGCTTGGTAAGTTAATCATAAGTTTATGTCCATTATTAAAATCATATACTTCGATAGAACTATATATTTGTGAGAATTTCATATCTATTTCTCATTTTATTTTATTTTTATCATTGAGCACTAAATCATATATATATGTTCAATATGGCCTCTATAAAATTCTCCATTGGATCAATTTTGCTAATTTTCTTGATTTTGTTTTCTCTATTAGCTCTCCATCAATGTATGTTCAAATATATTTATTCCTTTATACTTATTATTATTGTTGTTATTATTATTATTATTATTATTATTATTATTATTATTATTATTATTATTATTATGCACCATACAAAAAGTATACTTTTGGGTAATATGAGATTTATTTTTTTTACATATTTTGTAATGTATAAAAATTAATCGAATAATGATATGCATTCTTATTTCATGAAATACAGGTGATAAAAATACCCAAATTAAAGCAGACGCAGCACCCGATCAATGCATCCCAATTCATGAGCAAAGCAATCCAGTACCCATATGGTGTTGCCCAGCAAATATAGAATGCTATGATACTAACCAAACATGTCATAATAATTGTCACTAATTATGATAACTTTTCGAGTAAAATATAATATTATTAATTCTAGAAAGCATTATGAATTTCCTCAATTAGTACTCATGAGTTTCATGTTACTAATTTTGTTGATGTATTACTAAAACAAAAATAACTTGATAACTATAACGTTAATAAAGTTCAATTTTCAGCTATCGATAGTATATACTCTAATTTTGTATATTTATATCATATGTATCTTACATTTTCTCTATCAATTTGAAGTTGAACATTTTATACTCTTGTGCTTCTCTCTCGACGCAAAAGCTTATTCATTTGCAACCAAAAAAATATGGGTTACCAAAATATTTATGGGTTAATTGATGTTAAATAGCGTACTTTGTAGTTAGTTATAGCTATGCATTAATTTGAATTTTGAATTATCAAAATTTGATATATAGTTTGTATCGTATAGGACTCTTCTAGGTATAGAATTTGTGTTCTCGTAGGAGTTAACTGCATCAATTGTTCCTATATTTTGTATCTATAAAAGAGTACCTTGCTCTTTCATTATAATAAGATTGATACTTGGTTTTACCACATTTATCCGTTGGACAAATAAGGAAAAATTATCAAAATTTGAGAAAATATCTCTTGTGCGTATATTTTTTTACCACATATATATAGACTAAAACTCATTTGGTAAATCAATTATTTATTTGTGTTAGTTACCAAAATGAAGTACTTTTATAGGCTATATATATGTGGGAAAATTTCATAATATAAGTATTTCTCACTATTTTTAGACTTTAGAACATTAAAGCATATTTATCTTCAATGGCCTCTACAAAATTTCCCATTCAATCAATTTTGTTGCTTTCAATGGTTTTGTTCTCTATATTTGCTCTTCATCATTGTATGTCCAAATTCATTTTTTTTATATATGCTTATTATTATTATCGTCATTATGCGCAACAAATAATTTAATAACGTGAAATTATAATTCTTCGTTTTATGAATGGTTACATGCATGTAATTGTTATATTTTAGTAATCGATCTGATAGTATAAGAACTTTTGTTATTGTATAGAAACTAATCGAGATGTTTTCTTGTTTTTAAAAAAATGCAGGTGATGAAAGTACGAGAGTTACGTCAGAACTTAATACCGATGTATGCATTCCGCTTTTGAGTCCTGGTGACCCACCCAAATGGTGTTGCCATACGAACAATCCACCCACATGTGGCTATGTTTCTCTAAAAGAATGTCATGCTCATTGTCATAAATGAAAATTTTCAAAAAATAATTATGTTAATTAATTTGCGAAAGCATTATGATTTTTCTCAATTAGAAGGTGTGAGTTTCATGTTACTAGTTAATTACGTTGATGTATTAATTATTTATTTAAATAAAAGAACTTGATTATTATTAAGATAGCTCATTTTCAGTTATAATATATACTTTAAATTCATATATCTGATTTACTATGAGTTTTTCGCCACCATTTAAAAAGTATAAGAGAATAGCCACACTTGAATGCATAATTCCTTTTTAAAAAATAAAATGATCCCTATTTATTTAAAATATGGAAAAACTTATAAACTTTAAACTCATAAATATATCATTTCTTGCAATTCACTTGTCAATTCTTTGGATTCCAACATCGTTTTTTGGAGTCAATTTATTCTCATGTGTTTATAAATGGAGGAACTTTGTCCAAAACTATTTTCAATATTTATGAGCTTATCGATGATATCTTTATTGTTGCACCTAAACAAACACATAAGTAAAAATTAGTAGGGAAGACTAGTTTTCGAGTTTATTATTAGTTTTAGCTACCATTTGAAGAGTAATGGAGAAATAGATAGTGAGACTCGAATTCTCAAACATCTATATAAACATGATCCGAGGTGAATCTGCCTTAAATAGGAATAATGGGCACACCACTTGTTTGTCATTCAAAAATATGACTTATGAGTGTCACTTTAATTTTTAGTCTGCAAAAAATAAAAGATCATATAAGGAGAATGACTATTTATCTCAGATTGAAAGATAAATTTAATTTTTAAAATAAAATTAAGAGGTCTAAACGGTTTTCGCCCTATAATTTTTTTTATCAAACTAATTAGACTAAACAAATTCATGTACTAAGTACCAAAAAGAAAAAGACAGGAAAATAATTTTGTTTTAAACAAACATTTTAGGAATAAAAACAAATGGCAATAAGGAGGAATGAATGTGTAGGATACATTTCACATTTTATTTTATTTTTTTGGGTAAAATTTCACATATTCACACACAAGTAATAAAAGGAAATGGTAAAGAAATATTAGTAAATCAAATAAATGATAACAAGTAAATAGTAAAGAAAAACAAAAAGAGTTATTTTAGAAATACAATAAATTATAGTGGTGAGGAATAAGTGAGTTGAATATATTTAATTTTTCCCCAATTTTATAGTCAACAAGAAATAGATATATACTAATAGAAATACTAGATTGGTATATATATATACCATATCAGCCTTTTTAGGTAAAATCATTATTAATATATAGAGCAAGAAGAAACAATTTTAAATTAATCATTAGTTTTCCTTAATTATCAAAATCAAGTACTTTCATAAGTCTATATATTTGAGAGAATTTCATAAGTATTTCTCACACCTTTTAGACTATTGAGCACTTGAAAAATATATTTTTCAATCTTAAAAATATATTTTTCAATGGCCTTTACAAAGTTCCCCCTTCAATCAGTTTTGCTATTTTGCTTGGTTTTGTTTTCCTTGTTGGCTCTTCATCATTGTAAGTCCACATTTTTCCCTATTAACATGTCTTGTTATAAATGTTATTTTCACTTTTTAATGTTGTTATAAAATTTTATATACTCTTATAATTGAATTTCATGAAATACAGGTGATGAAGATATAAATGTGAAATCAGACGCGGCAACCTATCAATGCATCCCAGTTCATGAGCAAGGCAATCCAGTACCCATATGGTGTTGCCCAGCAATTTCAGAATGCTATGATACTAACCAAATATGTCAGGATAATTGTCACTAATTATGATAATTTTTTAAGTAAAATATAATATTATTAATTCGAGAAAACATTAATAGTTTTATCCTCAATTAGTACTCATGAGTTTCATGTTACTAATTATATTGATGTATTACTAAAATAAAAACAACTTTGATTATAACCTTAATAAAATTCAATTTCAGCTATTGATATTATATAGTCTAATTTCGTATATTTATACCATATTTATCTTACATTTCTCTATCGATTTGAAGTTGAACATTTATATATTAGTGTTTCTCTCTCGACGCAAAAGCTAATTCGTTTGTGACCAAAAAAAATTATGGGTTACCAAAATATTTCCAATATTTATGGGTTTACTGATGTTATTTTCATGTTGGACAAATACGGAAAAATTATCAAAAATTGATAAAATATCTATTGTGCATAGATTTTTTTATAATACCTACATAGACTAAAACTACTTTGGTAAATCAATTATTAATCTGTGTTGGTTACCAAAATGAAGTACATTTATAGGCTATATATTGGGGAAAATTTCATTAATATAAGTATTTCTCTCTATTTTTAGACTTAAGAACATTAAAGCATATTTATCTTCAATGGCCTCTACAAAATTTTCCATTCAATCTATTTTGTTGCTTTCAATGGTTTTTTTCTCTATATTTGCTCTTCATCATTGTATGTCCATATACATTTTTCTTATATACTTATACTTTATTATTATTATTATTATTATTATTATTATTATTATTTATTATTGTTATTTATTATTATTTATTATTATTATTTATTATTGTTATTATTTATTATTTATTATTATTATTATTTATTATTATTATTATTATTATTATTATTATTATTATTATTATTATTATTATTATTATTATTATTATTATTATCTGATAGTATAATAACTTTTGTTATTGTATAGAAATAAATAGTGATATTTTCTTGTTTTTTAAAAAAATGTAAGTAATAAAAGTACGAAACTTACGTCAGAACTTAACATTGATGTTGTATCTCGCTTTTGAGTCACGGTGAGCCACCCAAATGGTGTTGCCATACGAACAATCCACCGGCATGTGGCTATGTTTCTCTACCCCAATGTCATGCTCATTGTCATAAATGAAAATTTTCAAAAAAATAATTATGTTAATTAATTTGAGAAAGCATTATGATTTTTCTCAATTAAAACGTGTGAGTTTCATGTTACTAGTTAATTAAGTTGATGTATTAATTATTTAATTAAATAAAAGAACTTATTATCATTAAGAAAGTTCATTTTCCGTTATTGATATATTCTTTAAATTCATATATCTGATTTAGTATGAGTTTTTAGCCACCATTTAATGTGTAATAAGGGAATAGCCACACTTGAATGCACAATTCTTTTTTTGGTATAAAATTTTCGACCTTTTAAAATACGAAAAAACTTATAAAGGTATGAACTCTCGAACTTTGAACCTCATGAATATATCATTCTTGTATGATTCACTTGTCGATCCTTTGGATATTCCAAATTTCCAACAACGTTTTTTTGGAGTTAATTTGTTATGTGTTTATAAATGGAGGAACTTTGTCTAAAACTATTTCCAATATTTAATGGCTCATCGATGCTATTTTCATCGTTGCGCCTAAACAAACATATAAGTAAAAATTAGTTGAGATGACTAGTTTTTCGAATTTGTTATGAGTTTTAGCTATTATTTGAAAAGTAATAGAGGAATAGATAGTGAGACTCGAACCCTCAAACACCTACATAAACATGACCCATAATGATACATGTTCAGAAGTCCAGAGCTTAGAAGAAATTATGGATATCATAGAAAAAAATAATGTTGATGATAAAGTAGAAGATACAATATATATGGAACTAGTTACAAGTAAGGAAACACTTCACATTTAACACTGTTCACAATTTTATGGTGCAGATCGAAAAGACAACACCGAATTTTTTGGATGCAATAAGAAAAGTTAGAGATGAGCTTCAATAAGATTTAAATTTTAACAAAAAAATATAAGACAATAGAATCATGTTTCACTAAATTATCTTAGATATATATATATGTACTTTTAACGAATTATTAATTTATAATATTAATGGAACCATATACTAATATAGAGGTCTTCTGAAAATATATTATTTTATTATCTTATCGAAATGAGTAATTTTTTTCATTGACCCAATTTGGGACCAGAGGAAAATATTATCTTAGAGAGTTTATTAATTAATCGAATATTAATTCAATGAGGTTTTACCGTAAAGGTAAGAGATATAAATGATTTTCAGGCTATAATTTTTTTATCAAGCTAATTAGGCTAAACGTATTCATGCACCAAGTACAAAAAAGAAAAAAGACAAGAAAATAATTTTGTTTTATAAAAACATTTTAGGAATAAAAACAAATGGCAATAAGGAGGAATGAATGTGTAGGATACATTTCAATTTATTTATTTTTTTGGTGAAAGAAAATGGTAAAGAAATATTAGGAAAAGAAATAAATGATATTAATGGTAATAAGTAAGTAGTAAAGAAAAACAAAAAGAGTTATTTTAGAAATAAAATAAATTATAGTAGTGAGGACTAAATGAGTTGAATATATTTGTTTTTTTTCCCCCAATTTTATAGTCAACAAATAAGGTAAAATCATTATTGAGAAAATAGATACTACTAGAAATACTATATTTGTATATACCATATCAGGCTTTTGGGTCAAAATCATTATTAATATATAGACCAAGAAGAAATAATTTTAAATTAATCATAAGTTTTCCTTAATTATCACAATCAAGTACTTTCATAGGGCTATATATTTGAGAGAATTTCACAAGTATTTAGCACAATTTTTAGACTTTTGAGCACTTTAAAAAAAATACATTTTTCAATGGCCTTTACAAAGTTCTCCCTTCAATCAGTTTTGTTGTTTTGCTTGGTTTTGTTTTCCTTGTTGGCTCTTCATCATTGTAAGTCCACATTTTTTCCTATTAGATTTAATATTTTTTATTATTAAAATCAGTAATAAAAACATATAATGAACAACATGTAACATGTCTTGTTTTAAATGTTATTTTCACTTTTTATGTTATTATAACATTTTATATTTTTATAATTGAATTTCATAAAATACAGGTGATGAAGGTATGAACGTTGAAGTAGAAGATAAAATTGATTTATGCCTTCAAATTCCTGGTCAACCAGGCAAATGGTGTTGTGCAACAGCTACAAAAGCATGCTATCCTTCTCTTGCTGCATGTGAAGCAAAATGTCACTAATGACAGTTTATTATAGAAAAATAATGTTAATTAATCCAAAAAGTATTAGAATTTATTTTAATTAGTACTCATGAGTTTGAGTTTTATATTATTGCTATATAAGTTGATGTATGAGTATAATTAAAAGTTGTTGCTTCCATTTATAAAATACAAGTATAGTTATTAGTACTTGGAATTTATCTTTCTTTCTGCCTACTTGAAATTGAAAATTTATATATTATTTCACTTTGATGTGAAAAAGAAATAATATACAAATTTGATTCTCTCATTTTTTTAAAACCTATTGCTGACAATATTTAGATTCTAATAAAGAAAAGACAAAGTTATTATTTCAATAGCTCAAATAAAAACAAGTTCTAAAGCCCAACTTTAGTAATGTAACAAACCAACACCACAATTACACCAAATTAATTAAACTATGAAACAAGAATTGAAACAAATACTTTTTATTTCAAGCAATAGGCTATTTCGAGATTCCACCTATCTGATTATACTGGACATGTTCTTGTTCAAGCAATAGACCATTCGTTGTTTAGCTCATTTTTCAATTTCATTATCTCATCCTCAGGCAAAGTCATGGTCACAATCCTTCCTTCGGAATCATTTGGCCCGTCCGGAAGCACCAACACGGTCCCTGCATCGCCTACTCCATCGATAAAGTAACTTACATTCTTCGGCCTCTGTCCCTTCCAATCGAATCCATAGAGATCAACACCTTCCAGGCTCACGAAAGTTAAATTTGCTCCGTAAACAATGACATCCGACACTCCATGATCTTTCTCGATGGCCTCATCGATCTTTAATCGCTCGTCGATGATCTCATTTTTAATCAACCTTGCTAATTCACTAGGATTAGCTTCTCTAATTGAGTCATCAACCTTAACCACACCAATTACTTGAGTGTTTCCTATAAGGCCCTCTTTCTTTTCTTCACCTTTTTTGCAAATGGTCACAACTTTTGGGCCAGGCCCATCTCTAATTCTTGAAATGGACTGCCAAATAATAGCACATAGTAATTCAAATGGGCCTTGAATGCCTATTCTTGATTGTAAGTGGCCCAATTTGGATGCACTAACATGGATCGAAAACGACTCCAACTTGCAACTTGCATTAGCAATCCAATGATCTTCAACCGGGTCGACCCGTTTTATGGAAAGTGGATCCTCCACAATTTTTTGTAGGGTTTGGGTTGAGTTTGCTTTGGTTAATGAATGGGCCAAGTTAAGGGGCCGGGGCGGTTGGTATCCACCAACTACTTTACCCAAATAGTTCCAAAATTCAGTTGCTGAAAATACATCTCCAAGTACATGGGCCCAACTTAGGCCCAATGAAATTCCACCACATTTGAATTTGGTATGCTACATAAATGGCCCAAGATATAAATGAGCCAACTATTAATTACCAACAAGAAAATTGAAAAAAGAGAGAAAAAGTATAGAAACAAACAATAATTAAAAAGATATATAAGATGGAGGAAAAGGTTATGCAAGAAATTTATATAATTAGAGACAATATTTCATTATTAAGAACCAGAGCGAAGCAACACCCACATCTGAATCTTATCTATTGCTCAACAATTCATCTGGTGATTTCACAATCGCCAAAGAAGCCTCAAAAATTTCGATGAGAACCGTGGACTATCTTTCATGTGACTTCATAAAAAGTAATGAACGATGCACATATAGTGATTACAATATAGTGAATATGAGACATTATATGATATGCTTTTCCATAAATAAGGACTTTTTTTACTTAGAAAGTTTTATTTTTTATCTACATATAAATGATATTATGCCTATGACATCATTCCTCCTACAATTGTTGGCTTGAATTTTAAACAAATTTAATGAATCTTATATATATTTTTAATCTAATATATGTTTATTTAAACATATTAAATATAAATAAATTTGTGAAATATATATCCCGTGACTTAAAATTAATGTTCAATCCTTCACCTCTGCCTATCAAACTCAGTCACTTTCTCCAACCGAAACAAGAAAATTTAATAGCCAACCAACTATAATAACTTAGTCAAAAATAAAATAAAATACATGGAGAGTCATCTCTTTTCTATTTTTTTTTTATTGATATTATTAGTGTCTCAAATTATATGTCATGATTTTAGAAATGAGTTTCTTCTAATTAGTTTATTATTTAGAAGATTAAGATAAAATTAAATTTGTTTTCAATTTTCCTTAGTAGTAATAGTTCTGAAGATTACAAACATTTCAACTATGAAATCTTTAACACATAAATAAGGTAATATTTAACGAGAGAAATTATATTTTAAGGCATACATAAAAGTAAAATAGTCAAGATGATCCTAATTAATATTTGTCTTTAAATGAGAAACACAATACTTATATAGCTCTAATTTGAAATTGTGAGAAGAAATTCATAGGTACATTTATTACTTAACTGCCTCAACTAATTGAAATATTGAAGGAATGTCTGCCACGACCATACAATCTTTAATATGATAGAGAAATATTGCAACTACTTGGGTGGTCAATTAATTATTATATACTCCCTCCGTCCTATTTTATATGTCACATTTTTACTTTGCACTTGTATTAAGAAATGATGTAACTTTACCCTTCTACCCTTATTTAATATTTTCTTAAGTCAACTTTATTAATAAATGACAAGATTAATTAACTATTCTATCAAGGATATAATAGGCAAAATAAGGTAATTTATGCATAAATTTTATAAAATGACAAGTATTGTGATCTAGCTATTTATAGAAAGGGATGACATATAAAATGGGACGGAGGGAGTATTTATTTGTAGTTATTAAAGAGTTAAGGTATAGAATCACGGGTGTTGTGGAATATTTGGAATTTTATTTTTAGCAAAAAGTACAAGGTTTAAGAATTAAAAATGAAAAAAAAAAACTTAGTAAAAACACTTTATCTTATTTATTGAATTGTTTCTGATGCAAATCTGGATTGATAGACTCTTCATCTTCCACAAAAGGTATTGAGTTTAAGTAGGGGTATCAAAAATGAACCCAAACATAGGTAAGCCATTCAATTCGTCCAGAATTTTAAGGGTTGGGCTCAAGATAATTTGAATTAGGTTCAATCTTAACACATTCAAGTCTAATTCATTTTAAGAGAATCTTCAATTGAGCCCTATTCAATCTCCAATTTCAACCTGTTTTAAAACACTTTACTAAGATGTGTTTCTATATTAAAGGTTTGAATTATTATCTATTAAAAATCTTTTAGGATTTATCTATCCATTTGTTACTTTTTTTTAAAAAAAAATATTGAGCGGAAATTCGAATTGTGATTATAAAAAGTTAAATATTACTATGTTAAAATTATTGAGATTAATCGGGTCAAGACCCAACCCATTTTTTAGCCCATTCGAACCCATTTGGGCCCAAAGTAAACTTGGGCGGGTCAAGACCCAACCCGATTTCTATCTCAACCCATTTTAATATCTCCAATTTCAACCTAACCCGTCCATTTGACACCCCTAAGTTCAAGCATTAAAAAATAAGACAAATAAATTGATAGACAACACTTTATTCTATTTATTGATAGTTTCGAAGTATGAATTTAAATTAATCAATTAACAATTAACTTAACGTGAAGACTGATGATTAATCATCTACTTCTCATATTTCGTGAATAGCTCAGACATTAAAGGAAATTCAAACTTCATTTCAAAAATCCGTCCTAAGTCAATTTTTTTTGTTCAATTTGAATTTCATCGGAGCCCTAGAATTTTTCTTAAAGAAAACTCTCTAAAATTCTAATCATACAGGCCCTCACCCCTAAAACCATCTCTCTTTCCTCACTTTAGAACAGAATGAAAAACCTCTTGATAAGAAGCGTTTTATTATTTTCTTAGTAAACATATCCAACACATCATACCCCCTTTCCCTTCCTCCAAGCAAGAGTAAAAAGTGAAACATAATACTCGAGATGAATTTGAATTAATCGAGTCAGTAACTTCAGATAAATAATGATTTGAAAAAAAACATATATATACCTGTATGAGGACTGGAGGTGAGAAAGCCAATTCAGGACCAAGAACTTGATTAGAAACAAGTAATTTCTCAAGTGAAGTATCTTTCATTTCTAGCCATTCTTCCAAAGTTTTATCACATTGTGCTTCAATAAACCTAGCACCACAATCATTACATTTAATATAAGGTCTCCCTGATTCTGCCCTTCTAAACCTACCATTAGTCATATAAAAATAATTGAACCAAATAAATATTGGTTCTTTTATTTTATAAATTGTGACATCTTGAAATATTTGGCTATCAAAGTAATAAATCCCTCTTAAATAATGTAATTTCATGGCCAAATCCGTGTTACTTGGCTCATAAACAACATCTTGTCCTGTTACTCTAGCTGGTCCAACTGAGGATAATTTTATGTTGTAAATTAGACCATCTTCTAATTTTGAAGACACCATTTTTGGAATTTTTTTTTTCTAAGTGGGAGTAGAGGAGCTTGTAGACAATTTGGGATGTTCTTGATTATGTAGAGGATGGTTTATATAGGATTTTAAGGTGAGATAATAAACTAGCAATGATTTATATATAGCTCATGGTATATGGTATACTAAATAGGTGTATTATGTATATATTGTTAGCTTACAGCGGTGAGAAATGAGCGAGTTAAATTATATTTGAGCTGATTAAAACTAAATAGACTGAGTTAATAAATGATGGCTCAATGAAATGTTTATATAGGCTTTTGAGGTGAGATAATAAACTAGCAATGATTTATGTAGCTCATGGTATACTAAATAGGTGTATATATTGATAGCTACGGTGTGAAACGACCGAGTTGAATTATATTTGAGTTGATTAAAACTAAATAGACTGAGTTAATAAATGATGGCCCAATCATATATTATTAGGTTGATATAAGTTGGATCATATAGGCTAAAACCATGGGTCATAATAACTTAATTCGCCCAAATTTTTACATAAGTTTGAGAGTTTTACTTATAATTTGTATAATTACCTAAAAATTTAATAAAATTCGCCTAGTTTAATGATAATTATCATAAATATTTGAATGTTTTATTTTATATATAATATATTTTTTACAAAATATTACTATACAATATTGAGTATGATTGTCATGGAGGGGTAATTTTACAAAAAGTCTACTGCTACATTGATTATAAGTAAATATAACATGAAAAATTGATTATGAAAAAAATCAGGTTAATATAATGAAATATCATTATAACGAGGGCATAGCTATATACATACTCACTTTTGTTCTTATTTTATTTTTGTTTCTTTAATGTTTTTTTTTTCCTGCTGTGTGATATAGAAGTTTTGTCCTCAGAATTTGGACAGAATTCAAAACTTTCAAAATCTTTCATCATGATGATGTGTTATTGGGAGATCAATACAAATTCGAGTTATGAAAATATTTTTTTTATAGAAATATAAAATAAGATTACGTACTATAAAATCTTATAATTCTGTTCTAGTCAGAATTTAGTGCACAAGGCTCTTAATTTATTTTATTTTTTAATTAACTTTTTGCATGATTGAGATGCCACTTTTGCTCATTTTCTAGTCCCTACTAGGAAAATTTAAGAAGGTTTACATGAAATTATCCACTCCTATTATCCTATATTTCAAGATATATATTATTTTTTCATGTGATATACCATACTCATTTTAGAATTTGAATAATTTGGATTTATGCGGGACAATTCCATTTTGAAGTAGAACTCTTCCTATTAATTAAACGTAAATTTACACTTAAAATTTGAACTCGAGATCTCTGTTATAAAACAATTTTAGATTCTAAAACCGCTAACAATAGTTTGAACTGCAAGAGTAGTTCTCTAGCTAAAAATATTTTAAACTTATCTTATATAGGAATTCAATTTTTCCATATATAAAATGGAATAAAAGAATAGTCGTTATCTAAGTAATTAAAGAGCTAATAAGTCTTATAATTAATGGAGAAAAAAAGTATACATAGGTGGCAAGACTTTAAATTAGGTAGTTGGAGAAATTCATTGCAAGTTATTTATGGCGTTTTATTGTCCACATTGAGGTAGTTGAGTGATTAATTTTGCAATAAATTACACACTCCGTTCTTTTTTATTTGTTATATTTCACTTTTTGAGAGTCAAATTGTATAGACTTTGATTTTTAAAATATAATTTTCATTATATTAATATGAGAAAGATTGATCGTATGATTTTTAAACATCTAAATTTAAAATATAGAATTAATTTAATTCAACCTGACTCTGAAAATTAATCAAATTAACTTTTGCGAAACATGACAAGTAAATGCATTTTTTTTATTTTCCGCCTAGTGGCTAGTATCCTTATTGAAGTTTGACTAAATCCAAATTTGCGTCAGGAGTCCCAGATTGAGAGGTGAAATGCTTTTTAACGAAGACAATATTGTACAAAAGAGAACTCAAATCCAAAGGCTCTGATTAAAAATAGATGGATATTTACCATTCTACTACAACCTTATTAGATATATGCAAACCCTAGTTGCATGTTATCCATTACCCATATTTAAGCCATCTCCTTCATTGCAAAAGATGAAAAATAGGGTGCAAATAAATATACGTACCAATTTTAGAGGTGCAATATTAAATATTTTACCAGATGCACATAATATAATACTATATATAGTGTACTATATAACTAGACAACTGTAATATGCACTTTTTGTAGGTCATCCCATTACAATATTTACTTCAACCACCCCCAAATTGTTGCCTTTTCTAGAGGTATATAATAATATAATTTGACTCATATTTAAAGTTAAATTTGATTAGTTTAATTAAATATTTTAAAAACTGTACAAAAAGTAATATATGGTAACCCCCCCCCCCCTCATATAATTAATATCGGAATATGATCGTAAAAATAATACATGTTAATAAATTAATTAAAGTTCATATACTTTGACTATCGAGAAGCGAGTCATCAGAATATTTCGGAAAGGAAGGAGTAAAATGTAAGGAGAACTTTGGTTGAGATAACAAAATGTCAGTATGTTATACACTGCTATTTCTTCTATAAATTGAGAGACGTTTCTTAAAAAGAAAAAAAAGCCTATTAATTGTAATTTAATTTGTTTTACCACATTATCTATGGAACTAAAATCTGGATTAGAATAGTGGGAGTGAGTTAGAACACTTCTCGATTAGGATGGAATTGCATTAGGAATCAGCTCTTAGCATGTTCTTTTTTGTCTTAATGATGGACTAATTAACACGACGTATTCAAAGTGAGGTGCCATATATAGTGTATGTTATTTCCAGATGCAGATGACATAATATTGATTGTCAAGACGTGCAATGGAGTTAATGATAGATTAAAAGTTTTGGAAAGAAGCTCAAGAGTCTAAAAGTTTCAAGTTAAGAAGGATTAAGTAAGAATACCAAGAGTATAAGTTTAGTAATGTGTTGTATGATGCAGAAGTGAAAATAAAGTTCGATACACTAGTCATATCCAAGAGAGAAACCTTCAAGTACCTTGGGTCCATTACTCAAAGAGACGTGGCAAATGATGATGATGACGCACATCAAATTAGAACGGGATGGGTGAAATAGAAGCTCACCTCTGGAGTACTATGCGATAAAAGTATGTCCCCAAGGCTTAAATCTAAGTTCTATCGAGTGGTGATTCGACCAACACTATTGTATGAAGTAAAATGCTGACCAATAAAAAATGACTACGTTTCGAAGATGAAAATAGTTGAGATAAGGATGTTTAGATGGATGTATGATTTTTTTTTGAAATATAATTAGTTATATCTTGTTTTCACAAGTTAAATACGTAAAATAAAATTAAAATTAATAAAATAAATTGGAGGTTTGCTCTAATACTACAACAACAATTTCTTTTGATTATTACTATGTATCAATTTCCAACTAGTTGTTATGATCGCCTAATGAATTCATACTATCTATTGTCAGAGAATGTAGTGTAGCGGATGGGGCTATGTTTTTCCTTAATCAAATGTCTTGGATTCGATTCTTGAGTATGAAATTTTTTTTGGTAGAGAGCACTTCCCCCAAATGGGGTTCTAGGCAGCGTGACTCCAAAATAATAAGGCTCCAACGAATACTGAACACCAAATGAAAACTTTAATTAAAAAAAACATAAAAATCACTCTATAGAAATTTCTTTTATAAAATTAATCGAGTTTTAAAACAGTATCAAATATCATATGAAAAAAAAAGTATGTGGGTGAACTTCCATATATCTACAACTGAATTAATTCCCACCCCACAATTAAAAAAATATTAATTAATACCATCCACATAAAATAAATGAGACCAATAAATAACATAGGTATACTTCTTTGTCATTATAATAAAAATAGAAATAAATACAGACTTATAGTTGAGAGTTGAAACAAAGAGCTATTATGAGAAGGATAAGACAGGTTTATGAATGTCGTGGAAGCACGTGCTGGATGTAGAGTTGGGGCTCGAGTTTTTCTGAATTTAATATTTTTAACGTCATACATAAATTTATATAAAAATTATAAAATATGATAAATTTGAATTCATAATTTTAAATTTGTTCAACATCAAAAAACTTTAAAATTGAATCTATAAATTCAAATTCTTGATACGTCTTTGCGTGAAAGTCCATAAAAGTCATGTGTATCATGTATGCTCTGTCGATATAGGAAACACACTGTTTGCTTAAACTCAATTGTTATTGTTGTATATGTAGTGTTGTGAGCAGATCCGAATTTAAAATTTTGAGTTCATGAGCTTAATTTTTTAGAAAAACTACAAATTATGGCAAACATCAATATACATTTAAAATAAATAGCTATAGTTTATTCTTTTTAGGTTATATGGATATAACAACAACAACAACAACAACAACAACAACATACCCAGTGAAATCCCACAAAGTGGGGTCTGGGGAGGATAAAGTGTACGCAGACCTTACCACTACCTCGTGGAGGTAGAGAGGCTGTTTCCGGTGGACCCTCGGCTCAAGTACATCCAAACCAAGTTATATGGATATAACTATACAATAAATAATAAAGTTAATTATATGCCAATAATCAGTTTTTTTGTATATAATATAAATAAATATTAAATAGGAAAGTTATTATTACACTTTTAATTAATTATGTCCTCATCAATACCTTCTCTTTCATCAATATCCCTATATCACAATTTTTTGTGTATTTTTCCCCAAATTCCTTCCAATTCAAGATCTTTTTGAATGATTCTAGGAGCGATTTTTGTTATTTGAATTCATTAGGCACTTTCTAACTGATTTTTTCCCTCAATTTTATGAAAACTTTATTTATATACATCTATTTTTATAGGGTTTTGATTGAAATTGCTTTTTCTTGAAAATTATATTGCTTTTATACTTTTCTTTCCATGGCGAAATTGCATATCTCCTTGCGAAGAGTGTCGCCTCTACTCCTGGAGCCATTTCCTTGTCCCGACACACCATGAGAGACCCCCCAGCGGTCTATGAGATGGAGCGTGGGGGATACCCGCAGTTCAGTGGAGTCGTTAGGTTCGTTGTTAGCAGAGAGTGTAGAGAGGGAATTTTGTTGTTTGTCAAATTTGTATATAGTATAATACTTATATACATATATAATTGTATTGTAATATTAACAGAAGTTGAACTGGTGATTTGTGAATATATCTGGATATATAAGTAATCTATCCAATTTGATTAGGCAATACAAGTATAGTTGGATACATCAATACTATATTTTTATAAATAAATACCTAATTTAACACCAAGTCTCAAGTATTATAGGAAAAACTTGACCAAAAAGAGATTGACGTTTTGTTGGCTTTTTCAATGTTTTTTATACAGCTGAATACTTACACCCTTTGATACCTACACATTCTATTGTTTTTCCATTTTCTTATTTAACAACAATGTATTCATATGTATATTATATTGGTGTATTCATTTTTGGTTTAACAATAGTGTATCCATTTTTCAAATTGTTGTATTCATATGCTAAAATTGTACTACTTTACCTTGTTTGATGTTAATAATACATTAAGTTTTTTATAAATACTTGTATCCTTGATATATTAATACTTTAATTTTTATAAATGGAAACACCAATTTGAATTCAAAGTATTCATATGCTAATTGTACAAGTAATACATTTTCCTTATTTAGTTATTCTAATTATAACTGTATTAGTGTATAAATAAAAAACATATGCAAAAATACAGCGAGAAAAAGACATGAATACTCTTTTATATTCAAAATTTTATGAATACCTTTATAATTAGTATTTAGTGAATATATTGCATTTAGGAATATAAATACAACTTATTGTATTATGTGAATGAATCGGGATATGCATACAATATGTAATTATTAGTTGGTAATTTAATAATGGAAATTTGAGTGATTTAGGAACATAATAAAAGGTTGGCAGTTATGGCAACATATCACACCTTATTTAGTGCATTGTAAGATCACTCTATAAATAATAATAATAATAATAAAATAATACAAACATGCAGCTAGAAGTTGACATAAAGTGTAGTCATTTTTAGTGAATAACATATTTATAGATATTGAAGTTCAATAACCCTATAAATATAGTCATTTTTGTAAGTTGCTCTTTTTTTTTTATAAAAAAGATAATTTATGATTTTAAATAAATTATTTAATTATATATATTCAATGAATTTTTAACATAAACATATGATATTAGCTAAATTATAAGATTTTATCGTACACGTAGCTAGAATTCTAACTTTGATTGTGAGAGATTTTTAATTTTGTGAAATTTTTTAGCAAACAAAAAGTCATAATTAGGAAGGTCAGCTCCTCATGATACCTTGTAAGATGAATCTTAAAACTTTTATGTTGAAATCTTTTATAGTTTGGAGATGAAATAAGTAGAAATTTTATTCTTTATGGATGTATACCTTGTATTTGACATAAATAAAACCAAAATATATAAATAAAAAATTGATTAAACTACATTTGTATTTTATATTTTAAATTATTGAATGCTGGAGTTATACTCTGATCATGACCAATTCTACACTTTAAAATGAAATGTAAATACAGTCGTAGACTCATAGCAATAATAAATCCAACAAAAATTGGGGGGTCGATCTCATAAAGAGTGAGCATGTGCCAAGGTAGATATACATAAAGACAATAAATATATTACTTTGCAAAACTAGAATTGTGAGCATTGATTCTTGAAGAAGAAAAGAAACTAATTAAGCTACTGCTAATTCCAAAGGTAAATATACACAAGACCATAAATAGATGAATAAATATATTTATTTTACAAATTAGAAGCCACAAATACATCAACTTGAAGAAGCAATCAAACATTTAATTTATTTATTACAAATACAAACAGGCATCAGAAGATGCTCTCCAGCAAAGACATAATCATTCTGAAAAGCATCTGCAATTTATTAGACATAAAATATTTAGTTCATGAATTAATTAATAAAAAATGAGCTTATTTTGAGATATTAAAAGTAAATAACTAACCTGTTGACACATTGAGATTTTCATACTCTCAGCTTTGCAAGTCTTTCCGAGAGACTAATTGGTGAATGGACTCTTATAAGTAATAGCTTTTTCAATTTAGGCATACTCACATCATCCGTGCACTTTATTTCAGACAACCCATCTGGTGCCACAATATGCAAAACTTCAAGTTGCGGAAAGCTATCACCATCACCATCACTAGAGAGATCCATCTTTTCTTCATTATAGTTGCAGAGAACCATTTTAAGTATCCTTAATTTGGGTAGTTTCTTAAGCACTGCCACTACATGACCGTCTACCTTATAGATGAGAAAAGTAGTAATCTTGACAAGATTTGGAGGGAATGCTATAAAGTTCAAGGGCGTTATTAAGCTCAAATGCAACTTAACAATATTTGGATACGACGACAAGTTTATTTGCTCACTCGATTTATAGGAAAATGAGCTGAGCTTTAGAACCTCCAGTGTCGTTGGCACAGGGCTCAATGTTGATAATTTCTTAATGGTAGAATCGGATACTTCCACTAAACCCAGTTTTCTTAAATTGATCAATCGGTGCAACAATCTCGGTTCAAAAAATTTACCATCCATCCACAAAGTTTGTACATTATTAGGAGGCACGTTTGGAAAAAATGGGCTTATAGAAAAGCAACAGTTAGATGCTTCATTCAAAGTGCTACAACGAAGATGTCTCAATTGTGTAGACTTCCAAACACCAGTAGGAAGATCAATGAAGCTTTTACCAATATCTAGGGTCTCTAGATGTTTGAGCTTCACCATACAATTTGGCAGTTTCCCATCAATATGCCCCTCGAATCTCAGATAGCGTAAGCAACTCATGTTCCCAATTTTGTTTTGGATAATGATAGGATCATAAAATTTATCAGGCTGGACTACAACCACCAACACTTGTAATAATTTGAAGTCATGATGAGCCAAATGAGAAAATATGCGAGAGTCTACTTTTATGAAACAGAAAAGTGCACGAAGCTTCTCAAGCTTAGGATTTGAACGGAAGAACTTATTCATGGCATTATTATCAGAGTAGAATGTAATCCTTCGCAGCCTAGCAACATTGCCGGGATCACCAAATGCATTGTGCTCTGTGTGAAAGAAGTTGCTTTCCTTAGCCAAGTCCACACACAAACTATGTAACAAGTCATGTATGCGACAACTTGAAATTCTTCCATCATATGTCCTTTTGGCAACTTGAATCAAGTTTCTTGAAACCAAATCATTTAGGACATCATCCACCAAACTTTCAGCCTCACGCCCATTGCCACTATTTACAACTATCAGCTTCTCAGCAATCCACATATTTGTCAAATCAAAAGCACGAATTTCATGATCCTCCGGGTAAAGACCAAAGTACAAGAAACATGGCCTTAATGCAATGGGCAAATCATTGTAACTCAGAGCCAATACCTTAGCACTCTATTCCATGCATGTTCCGTTCTTTCTCTTGCCCTTAACATGCCTGCCGTCACCACAATGGCTAATGGAATACCTCCACATCTCCGAACTATACTTTTACCAATATCTACCAAGACAGGTGAAGCATTGGCCCAATTATTATTATTATCAAAAATAAAGATTTTCTTGGTAAAGAGTTCAAAACTTTTCTCTGAATCTAAGGGTTGCAACTCGTGGAGCGAGAAATCCTCTCCTATGTATCTGCCTACATGATCATATCGAGAAGTGATAATTATCCTACTGCCAATTTTTAAATCACATTCAGGACGAAGGACACAGTTCAGATCATCCCAGATTTTGGTATCCCAAATGTCATCTAAGAGAATAACATACCTTTTTGTTTCCAAAAGTGATCTTAGATTGTTCTCCAAGTGTTCTTTCCTTTTCTTGTCCGGCAGTCCAACTTGCTTGGCTATGTCAAGTAAGATTTCTCCTGCTCTTGGCTGTTGTGAAACGTAGACCAGTGCAGAACACTCAAATTGATGACGGACATGCCTATAAAGTTTCTTGGCAAGAGTTGTTTTTCCTAGACCGGGCATGCCAACTATTGAAACAACTCCATTACACAAATCTTGAACAAGCAATTTGTCTTGGAGCTTGTTGAAGTCATCATCCAAACCGATGACCTCTGTTTCATCAGCATGAAGGAATTTTCTTCTCTGTTCCATTGGAATGCAATCATTATTGTTGTTACTTGTATCTGTGATGTTGAAAGTTGTCCTTAAACTATCAATGTCAGCAACCCTTCTTCTTAACTTCTCAATCTCCATAGCAAACTCATTGGCAAAAGAAACCGTCTTAAGGCAACAAATTGCGCCTTTGAACTTATTGGATTGTTGGATTTTTGGAAGAAACTCATCTAAGAGATCCTCCACATCACCTGCCAATTCTTGAATATCTTTTAATAAGTTTTTGACCCTTGAATCGCCTCCAACTTCCTTGGCCTTTGCATCGTCTACATATGATCGAATGTGTCTCAGTACTCTCTGGAGCCAATCGATGTCCTCATTCAAAAAATTCAAGCGGCTCCCTTGTTGAAAGAGTAGATTTGCAGCTATTTCTACAGATTTATTGATGACTGCTGTAAGAAGAATTTCAGCCATTTCTTTTTCAGTAGCTACAAAAAACTGATCAGAATGATTAATTAGGAAAAGAAGATCAGCTTATACTATATATTTGCTTTTGCTTTTTAGTGATAGCTGGAGTCCATGGCCAAGTCTCCTAATAATGTCAAAGATCAGCTTATACTATATACTATTTGCTTTTGCTTTTTAGTGATAGCTGGAGTCCATGGCCAAGTCTCCTAATAATGTCAAGTAAAGGTGGGGCAGCTGCACACTAATCAAAAAGGAAAAACACATTAAATTGGGTAAAGTATTGCAAGGGACGGACGGAATAATTTCATTTCACTATTCTACCCATCTTATCCACGGCATGTGTTGTCCCTATTGTGGACTCCAACAATAAAGCAAATAGTTGAACACTTTAGACTTATTCCATCAACTATTTGAATACAGTGATATTTCAAAATGATACTCCCTCCACCTCATTTTATGTGAGGTAGTTGAATTCGGCACGGAGTTTAAGAAGAAAAAAACTTTTAAAATTTGTGGTTCAAAATGAATGATAGAAATTTGTGTGACTGTAAATTGTTTCATTAAGGATAAAATAGACATTTTTTAGTTAAATTGTTATTTAATATAGAAATGTATCATTCTTTTTTAGACTGACTAAAAAGGAAAGTAATTCACATAAATTGGGACAAAGGGAGTAATAAATAATTGAGAGAAGTATTGAAAATGTACCCCTCTAAATTTGGTGTCAATTATTAGCTTCATGTTTAAACTATTGACAATCTTAAAAACATCTTTTTACTTGAGTAACTGAACTTACATATACCCCGATCTTGCAACATGAGTGAAATACACCCTTAAATTCTCGCCAAGTTTAGAAGTATTTTCAACACTTATCTCGGCTTTTTATTAAGAGCGTTATGCTTCTATTAGAGTTTGAGACCACTTGCTATGTCATGTGTCAGATCGGGGGTGTTCAAGTAGAGAAGTGTTTTTAATGTCACGCCTCGAGCCTACACCCTGGACGTGGCCGGCACTCGAAGGCCATTGCTGGCCCCCCAAGCGAACCTTTGGCCTGGCTTTCTTAACTCAGCGGAAACTTAACTCAAAAGAATAACTCAATGCAATGAAAGGTCATAAAACAACCCAATTGATAAAATCTGGCCAAAAAGGCAACTCGAGTTTCAAAATAGAATATTTATATATATATATATATAAATAGATGAGAGACTCAATACTAACTGACTGACTGTCTATGAAGTCTCTATAACACTGAGATGGATGTTGGGACAGACCCCGCAACATCCTAATAAAACAAAACTAAGAGAACAAAATAACCGAGTCCTCCGGAATGCAAAGAGGCTCACCACTGACTCTGGAGTGCTCAGCTGGATCAACGGCGTGCTGGATGCTGATCCTAGGTACCTGCTTCTGCATCATCATAAGATGCAGGCCAACTGGCATCAGTACATGGAATGTACGAGTATGCGAGATGGAAAGCTAAACAACATAGGCTAGAAGGAAATCTGGATTGTGAAGTTGGGTAGACAATTATTTGATGCTAAGTGAGAACAGAGAGGTTATGAAAACTTCAAAAAAAAAAAATTTGAGAGGTTGATAAATTGAAGTAGTTGTTGTCCATGGTGATGGATGACTTGGTGGTTAAGCCGTATGTCAATAAAACTGGCGTATTTAGATCCACCTGGAGTAAAGGAATCCAAGACACCAACAAGGTTTTTTTGTAATGGAGGTAGTGAAGTACATGGTGATGGATGACTTGGTGGTTAAGCCGTATGTCAATAAAACTGGCGTATTAAAAATATAATTTAATATTATATTTATAGCCGGTCGGGTTAAATGGGACGGGTCATTAAATGGATATATATTTGGTTCTTAAATTTTTGGTTAATAATTAAAATTTCATGTCAGCAAATTTTAATGAAAAATAATTAAATAGGTTGAGTGACTTTTTGTGCAAAAAAATCATAGTTGAGTGACTTTTGAGTTGAAAATGAAAGTTGAGTGACTTTCTGTGGAAAAATTGATAGTTGAGTGACCATCTAAGTTATTAACTCCAACAATTGCTCATTAACAAGTGTTATGAGTTCGTAGAAGGCATGTTGTATATTAATTCCAAAAATACCCTCTTCGAAAATCAAGGTACAACACCTCTAAGCAGTAAAATTATCCTTGAGTGCCTTACTATTTTGAGATATTAAAACGCCGCAGATATATGAGTATTTTTTTCACTCTGAAAAAGTCGAAAGGCAGTGTACTTATATATACCCTTTCTTAAACCCCACAGTCCACAGTAAGACCTAGCCGCTTCTCATTTTCTTGCCTCTTAAACCCTGAAAATTTGTCATCATCAGGTTTGTTTTTTAATTATTTTTTTGAGATGGGTTTATGCTTATTTTGCTATATTATGGTTATTTGCCTTGTTTTTTTGTTATGATTCTTGATTTTTAGTTTATATGGAGCTTTGCAAGTGTTTGGGGTATATTGGTTTTATGTTTGGTTCATGTTGTAGAACTCTTACTCATTGTTTTTTGATGTTTGGTGATAAAAAATGAGTATTTTGAGATGGTTTTATGCTTATTTGGTTATGCTATGGTTCTTTGCCTTATTGTTTTGTTATGGTTCTTGATTTTTTGTTAGTATTAAGTCTTTGGGGTCTCTTGGTTTTATGTTTGATTCACGTGGTATAACTTTTACTCATTGTTTTTTGATGTTTGATGAAAAAAATGAGTTTTTTGAGATGGGTTTATGCTTATTTGATTATATTATGGTTCTTTACTTTATTGTTTTGCTATGGTTTTTTATTTTTAGTTAATATGGAGCTTTGTTAAGTCTTTGGGGTATATTGGTTTTATGTTTGGTTTATATTGTAGAGCTTTTACTCATTGTTTTTTTATGTTTGGTGAAAAAAATGTGTTTTTTTAGATGGATTTATGCTTATTTGGTTATATCATGGTTCTTTACCTAATTGTTATGTTATGTTTCTTTATTTTTTGGTTAATATGGAGCTTTGGTAAGTCTTTGGTTTATCTTGGTTTTATGTTTGGTTTAATATTGTAGAACTTTTACTCATTGTTTTTCATGTTTGGTTAAAAAAAATCACTCTTTGCCCTATTCAAGTCTGATAATGTTTTCTTTGTAGAACTTTTACTCATTGGTTTTTTTTTGTTTGGTGAAAAAAAATTGTTCTTTGTTCTGTTCAAAGTGAGATAATGCCTTGTCCTTCTTATTAGTTTGTTATTAGTGGTGTTTCTTTTTCTTGTATGTATGAAGTGTATTTCTCTAATTTGTGTAATTGAGTTAAACGAGTTTGATGATTGTTCTGTTTTGAAATAAAGATACTTGAAAGTTGCTCTCACTTATTATTTGCTTCAGAAATTTAATTGACCACTGGTGAATGATTAGCTAGTTGGCAGGGACAAATCCACAATGCAGCGTACGTGTTTGGCAAAACCGACTCTGTATTTCTGTTGAAAAATTCACTCAATATGTATAAATTATCTATACAGAACCTAGTAAATTACTTTTTTAAAATCTAGAACTCATAAACTCAAAGTCTTTGTGAAGATGGCTGTGAACCTAAGATGAGTTCTAATATCTAGTAACAAATCCCAGGGGGGATAAATCCTAAAGGGAAAGAGGGGGACCTAGAGAGCTTATAGATTTCATTGCATATGTGGTTTCAGAAATCTTGTTTGCGAATGTGTGCCACTATGTGTTTTTATTTGAGTATGCATTTAAATGAGCGAGTTTTGCTTCGTTTAGTCGTGCCACTCGTCTACCCTTTGTATAAGTCTTCTGCTTTGTCAATCTTCTTATTGATGTTGCCTGTCAGATTAAAGGTTTTCATACTTAAAAGCTAAATTTGTATAACCTTCTTTTATTCTTTTTATAGATATCTATGGCTTTCTACAACAAAATTGGTGGTCTTTTGAGGCAGAGCATTTCAACAAGTGGCAATGCATTGAATGCACAATCATCAGCGCCTTCAATGCTTAACGCCATCCGTTGCATGTCAACAAAGCTTTTTGTTGGAGGTATGTGACTAGCAGTCTGAAAAAAATATCGCAAGTATTGCTTCTTAGTGAATACTTAGCGACATGTAAAGTTTGCTTATTTATTCCTCAATTTAATAGGTCTTTCATTTGGAACTGATGATCAGTCACTGAAGGAAGCCTTCACCAGCTTTGGTGATGTCGTTGAGGGTAATCTCCAAACTATCTCGAGTCTGGCTTGCTTTAGTTTTCATCTTGTTTTTTATCCTCCAATGATGAATAATTGAATGAACAACACAATGAAAATCAAGTTAGATGAAAAATACTATCTTTTATGAAGGAGCATACATAGTACGATATGTATCTGATAATAGCTTACGATGTATATAATTTTAACCTATATATGGCATTGTGGATGCATAAATTTACCTGTTGTCTTGTGTTCCTCTTGCTAACTAGGCTATGAAACTTGATGGGTTTTCTGCAGCTCGTGATTTGTGTCATGACCTTAAGTGTTCATATAACGAGTGCTCCACACGTTTTTGTCATTAATTGCATATTTGGTTGCATACTCTAGTGATTGGGCCGGGATAGTGGCATTTTTCTGGTAGTTTTCTTATTTTGTTCTATCGGTTAAGGCATTATCAGTTACTATCGTCATCTCCCTCGTTTAGGTTGCGGTGCTAGGATTAGTTTAACATTGGAGTTGAACCAATATTTCTGGTTTTTTTGACATGCTCCTCCCTTTCATCTCGCTTGCTAGCTCGTACTTTCTCCTGTTTGAACTTTGCTCGTGTGTTAAATACTCATGTACTTTGATTGTGGCACAGCTAAAGTCATCATGGATAGAGATTCTGGGAAATCAAAGGGATTTGGATTCGTGAACTTCACAGACGGCGAATCTGCCCAAGAGGCTATGTCAGCAATGGATGGACAGGTAAATTTTGTTAGTAATACATGAAACATTGAATATGCAAGTGGTATGGCCACCTTTGATTTATGCCTTTGTATAGCTTAAGGGGCTGTTTGGTTACAAGGATTAGGGGCATTTATACCGTGTAAAATTTTTTGGATTTTAAATTTTGTACCATGTTCGGTTGTGGATATTAGTTGAAACCAACAACATACTTAGTGTAGTCTTACAAAGTGGGGTATGGGGAGGGTAGAACGTATGCAAATCCTACTCTTACCTCTCAGAGGTAGAGAGGCTGATTAGTCATGAATCATGGCTGATATCACATTATGCTCCCTGCAGGATCTGAACGGAAGGAATATCCGCGTCTCTCTAGCCCAAGAGAGAGCTCCACGCAGCGGTGGTTTTCGTTCTGGTGGTGGCGGATATGGCGGTGGCGGATTTGGCGGTGGCTATGGTGGATCTAGACAAAATGATGCATACTAAGTAAAACTTGTAATCTTTGCTCACTTGTCTATACAGGCATGGCAAATTTCGTAGGTAGGAGATAGGATTTAAACGCAATGTTGTGTTGAACGGATTTTCCTTAGCTTTTAATGTATGCTTCTATATTAAGGTTTTATCATATGATCACTTGACTGCTTCTGTCTTCTAGTTATTCATAACTTCATGGCAGCCCTTGCCCTAACTTTGGTCTAGGTGGTCAAGTTGATTCGAATTAGTAGAGCGTATTTACTATTCATCGAGTTTTTATGTGCTAAAGTTCAAACAAAAAATGACTGAACTTCAGTCATAAGTACCTGTCAGCTATGTGCAGTTGGACTTCGTTAAAGATTAACTTCAGACACCGTATATCTGAAATTATGTAAGCAACACAAGTTAAATGACAACATCAAAATTGGTTATCCATGCACTTTGCCCTTGAATGTGTGATTATACAATTGGAAAAATTAATTTGGGCTATAAGACTAATTGATCTGTTCTCTAAAGCCGAGGAAACAAATCTTAAGCCCAAGGTATAAAGAAAAGATGCACATGTTGATTAATTTTGAATTAAGGATGTGTTCGATATGAAGAACAATATTTTAAGAAAATAAGTCAATTATTTTTTTTTTTTATTGTTAGTACGTAAATAAAAATTATAATAATAAATATTTGCATATAATTTAGATATATATCGTGGGATGTAGTCGAGAATCGAGATAGGGGAAGGGGTGATAGGGTGGTGAGTGGTGATGATGGAGGCTATACCTATATGGAGGTAGGGTGAAGATGAGGTGTGTTGAATGATGTGGAGAACATAATCAATGTAAAATGTTATTTATGTAACTTATTTTTCCTACTTTCATTAGATAAGTCCCTTTTTTTATTCTTAACGAACTTATTTTCCTAAAAAGGTGTTTTTCCATACTTATGCGTAGCACCAATTATTCACTTTCTTGTTAACAAAGAACTTTAATTGCTTTTCTAATGTCTAAATTTCAATTGACATGAAATCATAGCCCTTAATTAATATATTTAATATAATAGTAAGAATGTTGTCCCACTACTTACATACAAATTCTAGAGTAAATTAAAGTATTTTCAATGTCTAATAATCTTATTGCTAATTGGCTTTTTGTGCAACAAATTAAGCCTTGCCGACACTTTTATTTTCTTTAATGTCCTTTTCATGATTGAGTTATTAACATGTGCCTATGGTCCAAATAAATTGATATTTACAACTCAATTAAGAGTATGACACTTACTTGAATTAAGGGGGTCATCAAAAATATCTTTTTTTTTTTTGTAAAATTATAACGGATTAAATATGTTATTATTGTTGTTATAATTAAGAGTGTGACATTACAAATTACAAAGCAAAGTTATTGTCTATGCTCAAACATGTGAAACAAGCTCGAAGAGTTTGGTATAAAGAAAATAGGATGAGAGGAAATTGTGAATGAATCTTGAGTTAGAGACTTTAGGGTTATATAGGGTGAAGAATATTAAGTTTTATAGCAACTTACAATATTATGTGTGAAAATGAAAATATATATAAAACTAAAACTAAATTTATAAAATACGAGTATTAAACCAATTGACCCATTGGAATTTCAACTTCTATGAATAAAAATATCATGATTAATCTGACGTTGAGTTTATACCAACCTTGTTATAAATATTTTTTCGATAAACGAAATTTTATGATTGTGTTATGAAGTTCAACCTTATATTGTTGAAACTTTAAGACGCTAATATGAAGTTTAGTAAGAATTCTAGACTTTAAATATATAAAAGCAATCTTAAATTTCATGAAAAATTGAGATAATAGTCAAATGCTTCCCTAATCTATTACCCAACTATCAATTACATATTTATACTTTACGAGGTTCTATTACCCCAGATTATTCTTGTAATATTTTCTAATTAAATCCTTATATATATATATATATTGTGATTTGTGAACACGTTTGTTGTTGACCAAAAGCTACAAAAATCAGTTCTTGGTAAGTTATTATTTTAGGTTACAATTAAACCTATAGTTTTATAAGTAACTTCATAATTAAATCAAATAACAAAGTATCATGTTGTTGCAAACATTTTGGATCTTGTCCAACAAATTTTATGTTCAGAAAAGTATGTATATGTAAATAAAACTTATAAAAATTCCATATTAACTTCATTTAGCGACGGAATATCATATGAAAATTTAATTAGTTAAAGAGTTATTTAGCGATAAATTAGCTAGGGATTATCAATAAATTTCAAAGTTAATTCTATATTTTCTAGTAGTGTAGAGTTCTAGCTATAAATTCAATAGAAATGAATAGTCCTAGTCAAAATCAAAACCAATTTATCTAGAATTTATAAATTCAAAATTTGGTTCGGCACCTTTGAAGTTAGTTTCAATAAATTTTCAATATATTTTCTGAGAAATAATTACAAAGCATGTTTCATTGTCAGCAATCTAGATCTAGCAATCAATGTTCTTCAATTTTGTGGTACTTTCAAAGACTCAACTAATTATTTTTACTCCACCATTCACGGTAGGCCAAGAAAAAAATGGTAAGTTCTAGATTATTTGTCTTAAAATATTATATAGTTTTTTAAAAAATAAAAATATTCTGCAGATATATTTCATTAGATATTAACATGTTGGAGAAAAAATAGAAGTGTGTTGATATGCTACAAATATATAGATTTGGGTTGTGAATATAAATGTCGAGACTGATACATTTAAATAATTAAAAATATGCTCTCTTTAATTATTCATTTTTATACATATTTAAAAAAATATTAATTTTTGAAAATTAAAAAGTATTATACTTGCGACTAGCGTTTGCTTTTTGATGGGAAGATGGTAAGGGAGTGTAACACATAAACGGATTCAAAATTTAAAGTAGTTTTTATAATGACTTTAAATAATATTACAACAATAATTGAGTTTACACACAAATAAATATTTATAGATATCTGAACTTTAATTGCTTATCATATATGAACATAACATATTTAATACAAAAGACTAAAAAAATATTTTAATATATAATTTTATTTATTTTTAATTTAAAATAACACCGTTCAAAAAACTTCTTATCATGTTAGGTTAAAATCTGCCAAAGGAGATACTACAATAATAACTGAACTCATATATAAATATTTAGTCAAAATATATTTGTAAAAAGAGAAGAGCGTGTGGGGTAGGCAGACAAAAAATATATTCTTAGTTCTTTATCTAGCTGGACCATTTTCATTTTATTAATTTATTTTTGCTATTTTTTTCTTTTTAAAAAAAGAAAATTATGCCTTTATTTATGCTTAGATTTTCTTGTCTAATTGAGTTTATTAAGTTGTGCGCCGGTGCCTAATATTTGTCAAATCACAAGGTGTTATATGTGGACTTTTTTTATAACATGTCCAAATCAAATAGTAAATCATAACAAAATAGAAAATTAAGATTATATTTGAATTTTCCAAAATAAATAATATTAAAAGTGTCGAATTGATGGATTAGACTGATTTTGGGTGGGTTAAATTTGAATAAGTTAATAAATTGACAAATTAATAGAGTATAATTTATCTTATTATATATATATTGATAGTTTTTAATGTCAGTCGCAAATTTATTAATCTCAATTATAATTTTATATTTAATTGTAAATATTTATATCTATTCAATATTATAATATGTATTTAAAATTATTAACCAATTCACAAACTTAAAATTTTGAATACAATCATATTAATCACAGTGGGGTATGAGGAGCACAAAGCAGCTAATATGTATTATATGGTCCACAAATATGATGAAATATATGAAGGAATCCACTTTATGAAAAAATGACATTACCTTTTGATTTGTAAAGGCTTCAGGTACTGGCAAATGTTTCTCAAAAAGCAGCAACAGATAAGAACTGAAAATAGTTTATGTCAGCATAGTAAAAAACCAAATAGAAAACAGAAAAAAAAAGGAAATAAAAAATTAAATACAAGAATGAAAACATATATATTTATTTTCCATTCGTTGTCTGATACTTATACTGAGATTCGACTAAATCTAAATTTGCTTCGAAAATTTTTATATTAGGGGACAACATGCTCATCAATAGAGAATGAAATATAATATTTACCACTCTGTCACGATCAATTATCACAGCTATATATTTTCTGTCAGCTTTAAGTTCTATGATTGGGTAAAACAGCCTTTGGAGGTGTTCATTTTGTACTGTCAGCTTTGCTGTCTGAGGTTGGCCTAGTAAATTTTAGTGATCGATAGAAAATTATATAATTTATATATGATTAAAATTATTTTTTAATTTATGTATTTTAGTAAATGTTGAAGCTTCTTTAGCTTCTTGTATTTGTACTTCTTAATATTTTGAATCTCTTACTTAAAATTCTGACTCCATCGTTATAAAAATGATTAAAAAGAAGAAAAAGTGGGAGACTAAGATAGCTTCACATGTACATATAGCAAAAAATGGTTGTTGAGATGGTGAAACCAAATTTCATCTTAAAAGTACAAAGACCCCTTTTCTTCATTGATTATAACTTCCAAACATACACCGTTTGAATATTAAATTTACTATTCATGGAATATATGTTCATGTGTTATAAGTTGAAGTAGTTATATTTCCTTCTTATTAGTCCATCTAGATTATCAAAAAATAGGAAAGAGAATAGAAACACTTCACAAATCAAAGAATTAATTAAAAGTATATATATTTCTACAGGTTATATACAAGAGGAATATACTCAACGTCATTTCATAACTAGAGTTTGAAGAGGATAACATCTATTGTACCTTAGCTTATCCCTACTTTAATTTATACCATAAAGAGGTTGTTTCTGATTGTCGATAGACTTTTTTTTAGATACATGTATAAAATAGAAAATGTATGAAGCTTATCTTCTAGAAATATACGAATACAATTTTTTTTAGCATAAAAATAATCCTAAGATTTTTATAATTAGTTGTACAAGACAAAGAATAGAAATAAATAAGAAAAAGACACATCATGCATGATTCATGAGTGGCCTATTAAAATTGTTTAAGTTATTAAGTAGTACTTATTTAACGTATTCTTAAAGTTGTATATATCTTTCCCTTTAATCATGTGTTAAGTTATCTTTTTACTATTTATTATGTGAAGCTTATGATTATACATCACTTTTTTCTGTCTAAATATTAATACTTTTGAGAATCATTATTTTACATACATATAAAAAAGGAATTATGTGGACAACCGCATTATGATTTTTCCAAACGGTTTAATTTTTCTTCCAAGTGTAGTACAATATATATTAAATAAAGTTTGATACGTGTTGATAGCAAAAGTTTTAAAGGAGAAATGTTATAAGTTTTGAATGAAAATTTTAGAAAATGATGAAGGTAATTCTGATTATATATGTTGGTAGCGAAATTTCTTGTCATGTGAGTAATCTTCTTCGTTATATATAAATTATGTGAAATTCGAAATATTAATAGCTAGACGGTAAGACTTTGAACACCTAAACTATAGTTTTGTAACGACACCATTAACTGAATAATATCTATGATAGGTGGGAGGTGATGATATACAGCTTTGAAAATTCTCTCTTTCATCTAAAAATACCTAAACTCCGCACCAATTATTCGACAAAGTGGGTAGTTTATTTGGGGCGGATTCTTTTTATTCTTTTTGTAAGAATATTTGGATGAGTAATTAAATGACTACTTGAAGACAACCTTGCCCATTTTCAATCATAGAAGGCATCTTCAACAAGGATATGAATATTTCTTCTCTCATCTACTTGCAACTACTCAAATAATTACTTTTTTTCCCTATCCGATATTTTGTATCTATGTTAGGGTTTGTTTAAATTTGAATTCTCGAAGGAAAAATGCTACATAAAATGTAATTATATTAACGTATTTCTTAACAAAGACAAGCTCAAATTAAGACTCGAGACATCTAATTTAAAATAAAAAAACATTTATTACCAACACATGTATAGTTTATATCAAATTAAACCAAATAAAAGACAGGAGATCAATCTTGATGGAATCATCATTGTTGTTCCAAAATATTACAATTTATGATTGATATTATTTTTTTTGGCTTAAATCCTACATCCAATAATACCTTAAAAATACATTATTATAAACCCCACTTTTCATAGATCTACACTTGCCATTTCCACCCTTCTCTAATTTTCTTATTTTTTATAAATATAAAATTCTATTCCTATTCTAAAAATAAACAAGTAAACATAATTTTGATCCAAATATTACATCATAAGAAACGAAAAAATATTAAAATAAAGGGTAAAATAGTCTTTTTCACTTCTCCCCTTCATTTGCCTTTTTTACCCTTGGTTGAATCCCATAATAACTCACATACCACTTCACAAATTTCCTTAACCCACTTGACAAATCAGTTGTAGGCTTATATCCAAAATCCCTTAACGCCAGGCTCACGTTAGCATGTGTAAACGGAACGTCGCCGTTTCGTGGCATTTTAATAACATTCTTTTTAGCCTTAACATTCAATAAATTTTCGAGAATTGCCACTAACTTCTTCACCGACACTGGTGAAGTATTCCCCAAATTGTAAACCCTCAATTGCGCCGGACCTCTCTTCTTTCCGCCGCTCCCGGTGCTCTTCTCTGCCGTATCCAACGCGCCGACGCATCCTTTTACTATATCATCGATGTACGTGAAGTCACGCGCCACCTCTTTATCGTCCTGAGTGACGTACACGTTAATCGATTTCCCCTGAATCATATCCTTAGTGAAGAAGAAATACGCCATGTCTGGTCTTCCCCAAGGTCCGTAAACAGTGAAAAATCTCAAACCTGTTAATGAAAGCCCGTAGATATGGTTATATGTATGTGCAATTGCTTCCCCTGCTTTCTTCGTTGCAGCGTATAAACTCGCTGGTTGATCTGTTCTGTGATCTTCGGAGAATGGAACTTTGGTGTTCAATCCATATACAGAGCTCGATGAAGCCCAGACTATTGCAGGTTGTGGATCTGCGGCTTTAGCGATTTCTAACAGATTTACAAACCCAGCTACGTTTGAGTTTACATAAGAGAGAGGATTCTGCATCGCGTAACGAACACCTGCTTGTGCAGCTAGATGAAGGATATGAGTAAAAGGAACAATGTCGAAAAGCTTTTTCAGAAGCTCTGTATCGTTAATATCACCTTCCACAATGAAAATCTGATGCTTCGATAACTGATCTTGACGAGCACGTTTCAATGAAGGATCGTAGTAGGAATTGAAATTGTCTAGACCTAAAACACCATCGCCACGTTTCTTCAATGCTAAAGAACAATGGGAACCAACGAATCCAGCTGCTCCCGTCACGAGGACGGATAGCCCGTTAGGGCGGTGGGGAGTCGAGGAGTGACGAACTTGTTTCTCCCACGATGCCCCACCGCCGTAAATGGCGGAGGATAGAAGGTTATGGGTAGTGGTGTGAATGTTGTTGTTGAAAGTTTTTTCCGAAGTTAACGGAGGGTAATTTATAGTGAAGAAGAAAATAAGTAAGAGCGCCACTAATAGAGTGACACGAAATAAAAGTTTAGACGATGCAGCGATGAGTTTTGTACTATTAACTTTTCGAATATAGCTATTGTAGCGCTCTAGCTTTGTGGTTTTGCTTGTGTCAGGTGGCGACGCCATTATAGTTTTGAAAACTTTTTGCTATATATGTATCTGATATCAATACAGGATGATTAATTTATCGCTTTGATATTGGAGAATACTAGAGAAAGAGAATGAAGTGAAATGAAAGGTTTGTATGGTTATTGGGAAATGTGGAAATGGGGAGTGCTTTGGATTGAGCAAGCCCCTGAGGAAAGAAGGGGTAAGAAGAGATGATGTTTATAAAGGAAGAAAAAAGAAGAAGGATTGGTGTGTGTGTGTGTTTGTGTGAAAGAAATAAGAGTGGTGGACCAAAGAGAGGGAGAGTGGTATTGAGTTGTAGTTGGTTGGAGGCCACTTCCTTTTTTTAGTATTCTACAATCTATATTTTTAAAATTAAAAAAATAAAGTGGGAAAAAAAAGTTTTAAAAAATTAGGTGAATTGGTTTATGAATGATCTCTATGACTATTTGATCTCCCTTCTCTATAGTATTTTGATCCAAAATTTGATCTTTATAACATACTTGTTTATGTTTGATTTTTTATAATTTTAAAAATTATAAATACAATAATAAGTTAATTATATTATTCCTTTCATTTCATATTACTCATTATGTTTGTTTTTACACTTCCATCTTTTTATTACTTTATGATAATCTCTCTTCAATTATAAATTACACTTTATTTAAGAACAAAATCAAGTTAATCTTATTTCAAGAACATTCTTTACTAAGGGTAAATGAGACTAAACTATTAAATAATTTCATTTTAATTTTATGAAATGATAAATGAATTGGGACAAGTACTTTTAATAATCTTGAATTGAAAATAATTAAAGTATGAATAACAAGAGTTGGAATAAATATAAAATAGTCAATCATCTCTTGAATTTTTAAATTTGATAAAAATGGGCATATTTCTAATATCGCAAACAAGTAAAAGTAATGAAAAAACAGACAATAATTTGAAGAAAATGCATGATACGCAGATCTTACTCTACCTTCGCAAGTTAGAGAGACATTTAACGGAATTTTGAAATGCAAAAACCAGATATCTTGGCCGGATTGCACATTGGATACTTAGCTAAGCACATTTAATGAAACATAAGATAAATCTACAAGTGGTGAAACATAAGTAATTTTCTAATATCATTATAAAAATGAATCATGGAAATAATTATAGATTTGTGGTAAAGAAAAGACTTAATTTGACTCTCAAGAGTGAATAATAATTAGGTCATGCTCAGTAAATAAAAATAACTTGGCATTAAAAAAAAAATTACAAGTAGCTACATAGATATAAATAATAAAATACTTCATTAATCAGTAATTATAATTTTCTTTCTAGGAAATAAGCCAAATTGGTCCTCAACTTTTAGATATTTATATTTTGGTCCTTGCATTTATGTAAGGGTTGAAATGCCAGCTAAAAATTGACTCAAATTTGTATGAAGAATCTCAAAACCATGTGAGACACACATGAGGAATTTATTAGAAGTGTAAACACTGATCCTTACGTACTCTTATTCAACATTATACAACTCACTAAACGATTGTGGTGCAGTGACGAAATTAATTTATTTTTAACCAGAGGTTATATCGAGTTTGCGTTCTGAATATAAAAAAAAATCATCTTGAAAATGTCATTCTTGAATGGACCTTGCAATGCACGAGCTGTTCTTACTAAAATACAAAAAAAATCTTTACAAATAAGGCATGAAAACAGTATGATGTACGCATACCTTATCTTTTAGAGGTAAAGAGATTTTTCTGATAGACTTCGGCTCAAAAGAAAAGTTTACGAAGCAAGATTTGTAGGAACATATGACCAGATACAAGGCAAATGAAATAAGTAGTAATACATATTGAAGAATAAGAGACTACGTGACTACTATCATGATTAAACCTAATTAATTTTAGTGAAATAGTTTGTAAAAGATTAAATAATAAAAAAAGTTTAAGTTAGAAATTACTATTGTTGATTTAATTGATCCTTTGTCTACAAAAATAATGACCATAAAGATGGAATCTGAAAAGCCATTATCCTCTTGTTTTACTTCAATTATTATTATCATTTTATTGTTGTTGCTTTCCTTTTTCCATATTTTATCTTTTAGTAATATTTTCTTTTATATTATTTATATTAAGAATAAAGTGTATGACGACCGTTTGTTTGTCACCGACAAAATATTTTAAACTTAGAGAGCTTAGGCAATTCTAATTATTAATTTTATACACCTATTTAATTAGTGAAGGGTTATAAATGGTTTAGATCTAGGGTTTAGTTTGGACAAGATTAAAAAAAAGTTATATTATTTGTCATATTTTGTTATGTTTTGGAACAATATTCTTAATTGAGGTGCAGTATAGCCTGCGAAATGACTTATAGAGGTGTCAAATCGATGAATCGATTTTGTCCCGCACACATCTATACTTTAGCGTGAATCACATAAACTATATAGTAATTAGTCGACGACAATTAATGTCACCAATATTTTGTTTTGTACGTATGTTTTTTATACTTACATTATTTGTTGATTTTAAAATTTTGAGAATTTATTGAGAGATGACTGAACCTTTAGGTATAGACACATTCATCATCACTATGCACCGGGAAATACAACGTGCATGTGCATGGGTAGTGAGTGACAACGTAGTTTACGTAACAAATTCATTGAACTAACTTTTAATTATATGTTTAATAATATTAAATATATTTTGCTGATTTTACAAAATTGTCTTTTTATATCAAAGTTTCATATGGAACGGTTGGGCCAAAATTGTAAGGCACTTAGTCAAAGTTTAAGTTATATGGAATAACAATATAAAAGATGATGAACGTGGTTTGTGATCGATTAATTGAGCTTTCTCTGGTTAGTGTGGATATTAATTAGGTATTTTTGTCCCTTTCTTATTGTAGATTTTCCGGTCATATCAATAGTAGTTGCATTATTCTCATAGTTTCATGTCATCAAACATTTTTTGTTATTATATATATATAAATATATTGTTTTTTGTATTTTGGCTCTATATAATCACATTATTTCATTATTGTTACTGTCTTGTTTGCTCAATGTTGTGTAATTCTTTTCCCTATTGTTTGTTACACATATTTTTTTCAAACTACTATGAGATATGTTATTTGAGTAGAGGGACTTTCAGAAATAACATTCCTACCTCTGTATGACAGGAGTAAATTAAAGTTTGTTTATACTCTATACTTCTCAGACTCATATTCCACTTATAATATTATACTGAATATATTATTATTGTTATATAATAGATTTTGAGCATGAGAGACTATACCAAGATGCAAGTCCAAATTAAATGTCTCCATGTATGTTAGAAGTGGAACCCATAACAAAATTGCATGTTACGTCGGTGTTGTTGACATAAAAATAAATACTATATACCAATTAGAGGGCAAAAGGCAAATTAAATGAAGGTTCACTTCATACACACAAATACATCAACTTCACTTTTTATCACATGGAGGCAAAACATTAATAGAACATTGAAGAAGGAGTTGTGGGAATAGAGACGGGGGGCCTAGGGGGTGGGTGGTGGGGGATGGGGGATTCAAGCCGCACAATTTTTTTTAAAATATTTTAAAATTTTAAAATAAATTGAATAAATTAAAATTGTCAAATATACCTAAGTTGAGTTGTAAAGGTGTCAAAGATACCTTGTTAAAATGAAAAGTATATGAAGAATCAAGATTTTTTCTAAATAATCGAATACTTTTGTCTATAAATACAATATCTATTTTGAATGTCGATTAACCAAGTTTGTATCACATAAAGGAGAGTGTATTGTAGCATATCGATAGATGGTTCATATAAATCCAATATTTTGTCATGGAGTATAAATTTATGCGTAAATAATCATTAAAATTACAAAAGAAAATATATAGATATGAGTTTATAACTTTAATTTTTAAAAATAATAGTTTAATTTTTTGGGTCTTAAAAACTGAACTAATATTGTTGAAAATCTTGAATTCTCTTCTGGCCGCATAAGGCTGGTTAAAGGGGAAACAAAACTCGAGTTAAGAATCGAGGAATTTTATCATCCAACCACAACTCTTGATGAAAGCCCATAAACAGTACTTTAATTTCACTTATTCTTGAAGACAATTCATATTTTACTATTCAATTTTTGTTTTTATTAATAATGGATTATGTCCCATCAAGAAATTGATTAATACCTATATTATACACTATGCAAAAGACAATTGAAAAAGAAATGAAACCACAAATTAGCTACTCATTTATTATAAGCCAACGTACAGTAGTACATTAAAGATTGATTTATCATTTATCATATTAAATAAATTAAATAATTAGAGTTAGGTCGACTTTAATTTGATGGGGCTAAGGTTGTCTCAATATTGGAAGATAAGAGATTTTAACTGTTTGTTTTTAGATTTTTGTACTTTTAGAATTTCACTTATTATTGCCTTATCTAACAAGTATGTACTATACAAAATGTACTAACCGTAATGTCATTTTTAGCATTTAACATGATTAATTATACGATAGTGATGGTCGATACGAAAATTATAAATAAGAAAAATAGTTTGAAGCACATTAATGATGTCTAGATCAATTTATTGATATTACACATATAGGTAGTACATGTATCGTAAATATTTTAATGTACCTTGAAATTCATTAAGTGACTTATTCACATGGGCACTAATACAAAGATGATTTATATTATATGCAGATTTTTTTTTCATTTTCAGAATTTGAATTTGAGAATCTAGATATAATTGTGTCATAAAAATCCAATAAATATTATGTTGAGAATGGGAAAACATAGAAAATTGATCATTTAATATTTCATGATAATTTTTCTTTGAGGAACCATAAGGTAAAAGTCAGCTTTATTCATAGATTAAAAATAGTTAAGTGAAATAAAATAAGGAAAAAAGAACCATAATTTCCATTTGCCTAGAAACATAATTTCGATGAACAAAGTTATTTCATACATATAACTACTTAATAAAATAATTAAAATGCATGCAAATTAATCGATCACTACTGCTATCAAAACACAAAGTAATATAAGAAACATAAATTTTAAGAAAGAAAAAAGAAATATAACCAATTGTGGATTTTTTTTATTTTCCCTTCCCTAATTTTAAATGCTCTTTATGATTACTCCTAGACCTTCTAAATTGCCTTATCCAACTTAGAATATTTTAAATGATCATGATACTGTCATATTGAAGTCACAGGATATTTTTATTACTCACTTTTTATTTTGTTTTTCTTACTAAAGAAAAAAATGAAAAATTTATTAATTAATTACTTGATGCCCATTTCTTTGTCAATCATTGAATTGGATATGTGCCGACACTCTTAACGATTACCAATTTCATATTTGAAAACAAAACAACAATTATTTATTTGTCGATTATTCGATATTCGATATTCGATATTCAATATTTATATTGAGATTTGACTAAATTAAATTTGCGTTCAAAAATCTAATGTGAGAGTTACAAAACCTATGGGACATAGTACTATAGTGACATGTATGTTCTTTTCTAAAATACAATAATGTGACAAATTAAATGAAATAAATAGAAGATGTGTTTTCTTTGAAGGGGTACCCCTACAAAGATTTAATTGAAGCCCATAGTTTTCATAGAATATATAGGGATTTGAATATAGGGCAAACTACATAAATCCCACTAGTTTAGGTTCTAATTACTAAGATTCCCGATAGTTTCAAATATTACTTCCTCTACCATATTTCATGTTTGAGATACATGAATTTGAATTCGCGAGATACATGTATCTGCCGAATTTTAAAATCAAGATACGTATTTTATTTGTTTAAATTAATTGGTTGTAACTGATTTCCTTAATTAGAGGAATCATTGAGGATTTTCAGATTTTCAAAATACATGGACAATTAATTTAGAAATTTAAATTAATCAAATCCCTTAATATAAGACAGAAATCAAGTAGTGTATATATGTTTAATTAATTTTATTTTACTATTCTTTGAAATAATAAATTTCATTAATATTATTAATAAAAGACAAAAAATGTATATATTGGTCATTTAATTTGACTAATTTCATTTTATTACTCTTAAAATAATAAATTCATTAGTTTGATGTATCTATTATCAATATATGGTGTATCCAACAAACTAAACACTAGATACATGAGTATCATACAAGTACATTCATATGTATCATAGAAGTATCTAGTATTAATTTCATGTATCTATTTATCTAACCTAATGTTAATTTCATGTATCTATTTATGTGACCTAATACTAATTTCATGTATCTATTAATTATATGATCTAATTTTAATTTCATGTATCTTTTATATGTATCTAGTATTAATCTGGTGTATCAAGTATCAATTTCATACATCATATTCAAGAACATGTATCTTGGATCCATAGTAAGCATACACATATAATTATATGTATCTAAATATGGAATGTAATTAAAACGCATGAACTTAAGAATAAATCACGAGTGTAGAGTATTTGTCTTATCATTAATCCAAAAAAATAAAAAAAATCAATTCGTTATACGAAATTAATGATAGTGTAAATTTTCATCCATTAAAAAGTATGGAGAACTAATAGATTCAAACAATGTAAAAATCCTAAAATCGAACTTTAAAAGAATTAGAGCTTCGAATTAGATACATTAACATGATAAGAACAAAGTTACAATACAATATCTCGAAATAACTAAACAAAATCTTACTTTACCTATTTATATAATGTTGATTATAGATAATTGATTATGAATTTAGTACATGGAAACATGTATTGAGATGCTTGAGGAAGAAAGGGGTAATGGTAGATGTGTGTGACAAAACATGTATTGAAATGGTTGAGGAAGAAGGGGGGTAATGGCAGATGTGTGTAAACAGTGAATAACGTGGGGGAGTGGGCTGATGGTGTGAAGAGAGAGGAAGTAATTTGAATTGTTAAAGTCACATTAATTAAGGAGATATACTTTTAAGATAATTATTAAAAACCATATTTAAGGGGATTGTGTATCTAATTTAATTTTTTAAAAAATATGATATAATTATTAAAAAGTGATATTATATGTAATATTTTTAAACCAGAAGTAAAATATGTATATATGATAGTAAAGTATGTCTAGATAGGTAGTTTTTCCTTGAAAATAATGCATGGTCCTTATTTTTCTTGCTTTCACAACATTGATTTATGGTTGGTTGAGTGAGAGGTGGAGTCATATCAGTTTTGACTTTCATAGGATTTGTTCGAGTTAAAAGAAATATTTATATGATCAGATTATTTATATAGATGAGCATCGCTATTATAGTGTTGTAAGTTTCAATAATGATCTTACCTTTTTTTTGTATATTTTAATTATTTTTACAGATTGAATAATCCGATAAAATATTCAGGTTATGACGATGTAGGTGGTTCGTTACCCTTTTGTCATACATACTAATAAAATTATCGTAAGTAATTTGTTATTACAAGTTAAATTATACTGATAGTAAAAATCTTTATATAAATACTATGATTGGTACATAATTTAATTGAATCCTTATCCTTTTAGCATAAAGTTGAGATGTAATTTTCCTTGGGACTACCCTATATACTATTCTGAGTAATTGGAGACTTCCTTGTCGTCCTAAAAGTGCAAGTAGACAAGTTGGAAGTACAAATATTTAATTATTTCATATTTTGTGAGTCCGTTTGATCATAAAAATTATTTAATTTATTTTTCATTTGATGTTCGCTATATTAGAGTCTGATTAAATTCAGATTCACGCTGTGAAGTCCCACATTGGGGTAAAGTGTTATCTAACAAAGGCAATTCCTTACTTAGGGGACTACTCAAACTCAAAACCTTTGGTTAAGAATAAAGGAGTACTTACCACTCCATCACAACCCTCGTTGGTCAATTTAAAATCACATTTCACTTTAAATTCATTTAATTTCTTAGTATTCTTGTTCTTTTTATATATATATTTTAACATTCTTAGAAATTAGAATCATTAGTCGTAGTAGACATGACATTTTCTCTCTTTCTTTATAATATAGTTGAGTAAAACCAAAATAATAATTATGATAATTAACACTGAAAATCATAAAGGTGGTAGTAGTAAATTCAAAGCTTCAAATTTTGCATTTATTTTTCTACATTTCATTTATTCTTTCTTTTTAGATTATATGCAAATAGACAACTTAGGAATTGCAGGATTAGGACGATAAAATTCTATGAAACAACTAATTAATGAGAGCTGACAAAAGAACAATGGACATTGTATCAGTAAAACATGTTACATATGCAATATAATAATCCAGAGGGTCTACCTCAAATATAATTAACGGATAAATATTTACTCGTATCAAGTGTTTACATCGAACTATATAAAATTATTAAAGTTTAAGTAATTTAATGAGCTAAGAATGCTTATTAATTACTAATAATTATAGGTTAAATGTTATTCTTTTCGTTTCATCTTAGTTGTTATGTTTTTCTTTTCAAAATTATATTATTGACTTAGTATAAATAATGTAATTAAGTAATTAAAATTTTAAAACGATTCATAAATTTTAAATTTTGAATATGTTTCTCCCGTTTATAAGGAGGATGACAGACCAAACTCCACAGCTATTCATTTGTCCGTAAATGTGCAAGTGGACTAGCTAATTACCCCTCTATCCAACTTTTTTACTCAAAAAGAAAACTTATCAAATATGTTCGAAACAAATTCAGTATTTAAATTTTATCATGAGTAATCACAATTCATTAAAAAAAAAATTATTCATAACGTATCTTCTGAACTTTATATGTGCGTGTAGGGTTTGAGACTATATCTACTATTAGTATTGAACCTCAACTTATAACTTCAATTTCGTACTAAAAAAAATTCACACTACGAAGTAAAAAACATTTCATAACAAAAACGATCCTACATCCAATTAGAATCTATCAAAAACTTCTAATTAAAAATTAAGAAAAATAACTTATCACTCCACCATGATTTTTGTCTGTCCAAGAAAATGAGTTGATGTAGTAAGAAATGTGGTTTCATTAGGTAAATATAAATAAAAACAAGCAAAACGACAAAGGTAGGATGTCCAAATTCCTTTTTGCTATATTTATATATTCTTATATCACCTATATCATTTTATTTTATTTTATTTTTATCACCTCTATAATTATTATTATTTTTATAATTATAACCTTTCATTAATATACACACGTCCATGAAAAAATGTCGGCAGAGAACTAGAGCCCACAAGATACTTTTATTCCTTCTTATTGTAATTTCATGAAACTTATGGGGTTTTAATGTCATTTCATGAACTATAAGTTCTATATATAATTGAATTACATTCCTACACATTGACCCCACACGTTTATAAATCTGATAGACACGTCCCTTCCTATTTTTTGTTTTGTTTCTTTTTGTGTTGGTTCTTGAAATAGACATTTCTTACCAAATGCAATGCACTGGATGAGACTGTTTTCTTTTATCGAGAGGTTTTAGGTTTGACCCTGAGTATGAAAAAATCCTTTGTAGAAATACTTCAATCCAAAGGGGGCCCTATGCGGTGCGAATCGGATATACTTGAGCTCCAATATAATATAAGTACCGAACATCGAGTGGAAAATAAAAAGATAGGATTTTCTCATTTATTAATTATGTTCCGTCAATCTCCAATCTTGGTGAAGAAATCAATCAAGTGAATTTTTTTAAAGAGAAAAAAAAAACTACTATTATATGGTGCGGTTAAATTTAACTAGATTTCTAAATATGTGTATATTCAAATTTAAAAGAAAGATATATATGACAAAAGAATATACTGTCTAAAATTAGCTATAAATATCATTGTTAATCAATTACTCCCTCCGTCCACAATTAATTGTCATGGTTTCCTTTTTTAGAGTCAAACAATAAGAACTTTGACCAACATTTTACGATATATATTTTCATCATATTGATATGCAAAAACTTGCAACTTATAGTACTTTTCGTATAGTTTTTGAATATCTAATTTTTTTAAAAAAAATATCGAATTAACGTAATCTAATTTAACTTTAAAAATTAGTCAAATTGACTTTCGAAAAGCGCAACATGACAAATAAAAGTGGACAGAGGGAGTAATAAATAACTTAAATAGAATTAGCGATGAATTTTAATCAAGACTTACAATTCAACACGGATATAATTTGTTGACTAATTAAGAGTTGAATTTTAGGGCTTTAATATTTTATTTTATAGACTTATGTCCCCAAAAAAAATTCCACGACATGGAGAAGACTACGTACATGTTGACTTTTGTTACTAATATTGTTAATTGATTGAAATATTCACGTATTATTTTTCAATTTTTTCATCATTTTATTCTAGGGAAAAGGGTCAAAAATGTCCTTAACCTATTAGAAATGGTTCAAAAATGTCCTCCTTTCACCTATTGGTTTAAAAATACCCTCAACGTTTTCTTTAGGCTCAAAAACACCCTTTAGTTAATAGAAATCTGATGTGGAATTTAACTATTATTTTTAAATTTTTTAAGGAGTTTAAAATAAGTGGTCCACATAATTTTCTTTTTATAAATCAAATAAACCTTACACTCAAGCCATTTTTGATAAATCTATCCCAATTTTCGTATCTTTGATTTTATACCTCCCGTTATTTGCTTGTTCCTTTCACATGGAGATTTAAACTTTTGTGTGGCCATCAACTTTACTGAATCACTTTTGAAAAGGATTAAAGATAGAATTTTTTTATAAATTTAGGATTAGTTCAAACTTCATACACATGGGTTTATATCATCGTATGAAAATATTTTAATTGCTTGTTTTCATCTTGTTTAATTTGTATGTCTGGTTTTTTAAATACCAAGATTTTACAAACACACTGGGTTTTGGATTGGAAGTTTTCTTTCTTAAAGAAAGAAAGAAGAGGATGAAAAACAGAGAAAAAAATTAAATTGACAGTGAAATGGGTTTAGGCTGAGTGGAGTTTATTTTATTTGATAAAAAAAATTAGATGGACAATGAAATTTGGCCACTTGTTCAGTTAAATCCCACATCAGATTTCTATTAATTAAAGGGCATTTTTTAGCCCAAAAAAACGTTAAGGGCATTTTTAAACCAATAGGTGGAAGGAGGGCATTTCTGAACCATTTCTAATAGGTTATGGGCATTTTTGAGCCTTTTCCGTTTATTCTAATATCAAGTAAATTTAGCTTCTTTTTATTTCTCTTATGGCTAGTTTTATTTCTTTGTTGCAAGGATCATATTTATATAGCGATCGTATTAGTCATTAACTATAGTTTAACGATAAAAAGGCTTGTATTATGTTTTTATTAAATTAGTGTAAACATCAAGTGTCAATAAGTGTTTACCACATTTAATAGGTGAAGGTAGTATTATTTTTTAATTTCAATTTTGCACAACTGTTATCCACTAATTTTTCTAATAATCACTTGATTTAATATGTCCAACCTAGCTACAACACAATGTTTAGAGTCTAATGATATCGATGGGATTCTCCCTCATAATAATAAGTGTGAGCTCGATTCTCGTTAATCCCTTCTTCCCCTCTTGCGGTCCCTATGTAATAAAAAATAAGAAAAATGTTTAACTTGAAAAAGGAAAAGGGAAAGAGATATGTTGTAATTCCCCCTAATAAATCTCAATATAATCTTCATTTTATTTTGGTATGTATATGTTAGTGAGGTGATTGGATAATAAAGGAATATGAACAAATACAAGTACACAAAAGGCCCACCCACATGCAATGGATTAATAAGTCAATACTTTGAGTTGCTATCATCTTTTTAATGTACGGAGTATTTCTTTTCTTAAGTCATATTCGACTTTTTTGAAAAAAAAAATAAAATAAAGAGACAAAAAGTATTTTCAGTTACCAAAATCTCACATATCACAATCATTTATGTACTGTTTTCCACCTTATGTGCTCTTGATAAAATTTCATTAGATGTAAAATCTGGGAGGCGAGGTTGAGATGATTTGGATATATGAAAAGGAGATGTATATATGTCATAATGAGGAGGTGTGAGAGGTTGTCTAAGCAAAGGTAGAGGAAGGCCAAAAAGTATCTGGGACAAGTGATTATACTGAAGACATGACCGATATGAGGATTTTTTTTTTTCCGATATGAGGATATAGAGGTCGAGTATTAAGGTTAAAGATTAGAAGGTAGTCCAATATTGTCTAGTTTCTCTTATCAATATAATAATTATGACTCTCGCTATCCTATTTTTACTACATGTTGTTTTCTTGCTTTTTCAGTATTCGTAGTATTTGTTGTTGTTATTATTCTTTTCTACATTATATTCTACATGACTTTTATACTATTGTATTTCCTTTTTTATATTGTTTGATCTGTTTATCAAAGGTGACGATCTATCGAAGACAACATCTCTATTCTCACAAGGTAGGAGTAAAACATACACATTACCCTCTTCAGATCTCACTTGTGGAATTTCGCTGAATATGGGTTATATAATGACGATGGAGTAAACTCATGTTAGTCAACGAGCACAGATATCGGGTAACTCTGTCAGGCAAAGTTAAATAACAATAGGCTCATAGTAAACGTTGTAGCTGAAGGTTCAAACCTGAGATCATTAGATTGTTACTCTTATATGCCTCAACCACTCAATCACTCTCAGAGACATGTCTCCTGTTTTTCCATTTACTTTCTTTCAAATATGAGAGGAGAGAATACCTTGTAGAACAGAAGGATTGAAGAAGAATCAAACCTCACAAAAGTAAAGTTTCGAGCTCTACTCAAACATCAAGGCTGCACTCTCACCATTGAACCAAAGCCCCGAGGGCTATTACATTGTAAGAATCATGTAGAGGGTTTATCTATTTTACAACAGTAGCATTACCTAGAACGCTTTAACTTATCATGAGGTTTTACGATTATGAATCAGTAACAAGGAATTGCACAACAATGTGAGACATGGAACTTAACTACATAGTACAAGTGAATGAGTAGCTTTCATGGAGAAAGCTCGAGTAGAGCTTACTTTAGATTAATGAAGTTCAGGCTGCATTTCTTCTCAGCAACCAGAGTAACAAGATCCTTCACCGGCCAAGGAACCCGTCTTCACTCTTTGTTATCAACAATCTCCGGAAGGCTCTTCAGTGCCTGTGATGGAAAAAGAGATTAATACCAACGGGGGAGAGAGAAAAGATTATGAAATGGTGATTGAACAATGATTCTTGCTGCTGACCTGATACAAGTACCAGGAAACAAAGGCATCTGTAGCAGCATAATGTAGTTGGTCCCTAGATAACACATTAGCCTCCCAATTCCCCAACCTGATATTACTTGGCTTAGGGAGCTGCAATAAATAGAAAGTATCAGTTGAATCTCACACTTGATTGGAAGAAAAGAACTGGAAAGATTTGGAGTGTGTAGCAGCACAACATAGTTATTGTAGTAATAAGACAAATTCTCTGTCCAGCAAGATTTTATAATCACTTCAAGATTGATCGAAATGTAGGATCGTAAAAAGGGAGGAAAGGATTGGGAAAAGGAGGAGCAAAGCAACACCATAAGGTCTTCTGTGATGACATTCAGGGTATACATAAAGCCAGCCATTAGACGTTTGACACTTAGAGGAGCTAAGCGTATCAGTGGGCATATCTATGAGGAGACTTGTGGGGTGCTCAAGATCTTCTTTGGAGAATGTGATTCCTGATGCTGTTACTTACACTGAGCATGCTAGGAGGAAGGACCGCCACGGATGGTGTGTATGCCTTCAAGAGACGGGGCTGGACTTTATATGGTTTTGGGGGTTGAGGGGAGATTTGCTTCTGAGTTTTGTTTTGTCCGCAACAGTCTCTGTCAAGAAAACCACAACACTGGTTCTTTTGTAATTTGGGATTTGGTGGAATACTGTTTCAGAACTTTCTGACATTTGCTCCAATTCAGTGAATACTACTGACTGATTCAAAAAGAAAAAGATTTTACATTCTAATATGCACATGTGTCCAGCAGATGAGGTAGCATTTCAACTTGGGTCTCTTCTTTAAAAGTTGCAAGTTTAAAGTTCTTTTTTAGTTTTTATATACCTTAACAAGTCAACTAAAAATCTCAAGTCTACTGATAAGAAACTGATTGGAACAGGCAAGATACCAGTCCCGTTCCCTCTTTGCCCCTCCCTGACCCCTGATCAAAGATCTCAAAAGCAGAAAGGAAAAGCATAAAATAGAGAGACACAATATAAATGGTTGAATAAAGACCTGCTTGGCAAGAAGCTTCTCAGTTAGTGATGCTAGACTCCACTTCTTGGGATCATCAATCTTTTTGTTGGCAAGTTCAGAAAGATCTTCCAAAGCCTTCACCGACACATTGTGATCTTGGCGAACTTTGTAAGCATCATTTGCAATGCAAACACCCACCTAGGTTTGTTCGAACACTATGAAGTTAAGAAACCACATCCTATTATAATTCATTGTTTGATAAATGTTACCAGAAAAAGTGAACAAATGCCAACCTTCACAACAGTTGGATCCTCAAGAAGAGATTGCAGAGTTTGAGGGATTCCAGAGTGGATGATATGCAGAACATAACAATTACCCTGGTCACCACATATCTGCATAACAGCAGCCTTCCCAGGTGGCACACCTGAAGAGAACACCTATTATTCTGTAATCACTATAACTTACAACATTCCACTTAACACAAGTAAAATGAAGCAGAAATCCAATTAATTACGCATGTGATAACTAAAACAAAAGGTCGGGGGGGTTATATTCGCCTACTTATAGACTAAAGAACATGCCTAAACAACTAGAGTATGAGTGCAAGAAGTGAAGCCAAATAGGAACATACAAAAGAATAATCTCTCAATAATATATTTTAGGAGAAACTTTATATAGAGAAAAGAAGTCTTTCTAATCACCACAAGAATATTGAGAAACTCTTGGTAGACATATCTACTTAAGATGCAGATGTAATCACTTAGATGCAATGACTTATGTCTGTTTTCTCAAAATATCTTTGTCGTCAACATATTCTGGATGTACTTTTCATGACATTTGTCTATACACTCTCATTGCTCCAAGAAAACAACAGAAGATAAAGTTACATGATTTAGAAGATTCATATATCCAACCCCAACTAGCTCAAGATGAAGCATAGTAGTGATTGTTGAAGTTTTGAAGACAAAACAAGATCAAGTAAGTTCCCCAACATCAAGTATGAACTATTAAACTTCACCGGGTGTCATAACAAACAATGTAACCTGTTGACCTTGTGGGATGATTCTTCAACAAATGTCACATTTTATAACTTGCAACATTCCATTTAACACCCCCTCAGTGAAGCTTAGTATAGTAAAAAGCTAAAGAAAGAGAATAAATGCAAAAGCTAGTAAATCGAAAGACTGATAGAATTCTATAACTACTCAAGAATTCTGATTATAGTTCTCATATTTCAGACAGTAGTGAAACTATCATTCGATTAACATTGAACTGACCTCTTCTAAAACTGGGCTTCCATTCAATGTCAAATCCAAGAGCAACATCCCCTTCTTTCCTCTTCTTTTCCTCAACAAAATTTAACAGCTCTACTGCAGATTTCTCCACCTCTTTAATAGTTCTGCTGTATATAACTTGTCCTTTAAAAGACATTTCCGGGTATTGCATCACTAACTTAGCTGCTACATCAAAAAAACAAAAATGAAAACGAAAACTTGGACATTAAAATCCTTTAACAAACTAGCAAACATTTATAATACACAAACATAAACAATTTATGACTTCTAAAGGCTCGAGAGACAATTTTTTATCGGAGCAGTAAAACGGTATGCCAAACTGTGTTCGTTCCTCCAATAAGTTTAACTAGCTTATTCCAAGTACTCACCTAAAAATGATTAAAAAAAAAAAGTGTGCAGGATTGATTCTCATTATATCGAATTCAAAATAAATGTCCGCTAGCATGATAATCCATTAATTCACTAAAATGGAAATTAGCATAAAATTTACCCATAAATCTAAAAATTAAATCTTAAGGTGAAAAAACAAAATATTAATACCACCCCTAAATTGTTCCCCTTCTGAATTTACTATCTGGTGTCTGTCCAGCTTTCACTCAAACTCGACTAATTTTGCGGGGTACCGTCACCTCCCGCCAGTGACATCCCTGATTAACAATTTACTACAGTTTGTCAAATAGAGCTCAAATCGAAAAACAAAAGCTAACTGCACACGAAAATAACTACAATTTGGCAAACAGATAGGAGAAACCGTCACCTTGATTAGAAGAACGATAGGAATAACTACACGGAGACCGATTTCTAGAGCAAGGTGACAACAACGACGAATTGGAAGCTTCATTTTGTTGATGATAAACAAAAAGCGATTCCGGCAATCTCCGGCGACTTTTCCGACGAGATTCTTCGCCGGCAGCGGCTACATCTTCAGAATCGTTTCGTCTCTTTGTAGCTGATTGAAATGCAGCATCTATTTCTTGGAGTTCTTCCTCTGTAAAAGGTCGATCCCAATCGTCGAATTCGGCGGAGATCGGAGTTCCCATTTTCGCTAAAAGAGTACCAAAACTGATTTTTCTTTTTTATGCAGCTAAAACGAGAAAATGATCAAAATGGTCCTTAATGTATGGCTTTGATTCCATTTGGTCCTTAATGTATGGACTTGATGGAAATGGTCCCTTATGTATCATAAATTGTGATCAATTTGGTCCTTAATCCTAAAATTAATATTTTATTTTATTTTGCCGTCAAAATATACGGAATATGTAAAAGATGCGCTCGTTCAAGACTTTCCTTCCCCTGTTTCTAAAAATTCCAAAATGGCACATCAAATTTTTTTAACCAAAAGGGCAAAATCGCTCCTGACGGAGCGATTTTCTTCTGATAAAATTGACGCTGTTACTCCTTTAAAAAATATAAAAATTGCTGCTGGTCCAAAAAAAAAATTCTTTTTTCTTTAAAATCGTTGCTGTGATTTTTTTTTTAACAACGCTGCCCAGTAGTGTTTAAAAAATAAAAATAGCTGCTATAGCAGTCATTTTCTTAAAAAATTTTAAATTTTTTTATTAAAAATTTTCGAGGCGAGGACTGCTTAAAAAATAATGGGAAATCGCTCCACGTGTAGCGATTTTAGTTAATTTTTTTATTAAATAATTGCTGCCATTAAAATTTTAGGGTTAAGGATCAAATTAATCACAATTTATGATACATAAATGACCATTTCCATTAAGTCCATACATTAAGGACCAAATGGAATCAAAGCCAATACATTAAGGACCATTTTGATCATTTTCTCCAGCTAAAACAGCGGCATTATTGAGCTTTGATTTTTTTTAATTGTATTGTACTCCCTTTTAGTTTTATTATGGTTTGATTGACACATTATCTATTTGAAAATTACACTTTCCACCCACAAATGTCAGATATTCATATTGTCAACCTTAATTAATTTGAAACGAATGATATTACACAATAACTATATTACGCGACAATTTCGAGTAAGTTGAGGCCAGCAATATAAATCTCCACATGACCATGTAGTTCTATTTAAGCTCGTGTCAAAACTTTCTCTAACAGCAAGCAA
>NC_064288.1:61330942-61331035 GCF_019186545.1 Solanum stenotomum
CTCAGGAGTACGTTTATTCATTTAACGTCGTCAGCTCCGTCAGTTTTTGTCCGTTGAATTTTTAAAATAAAAATACCCTAAAACGTTACTCAG